>NW_026525159.1:0-300000 GCF_943734705.1 Anopheles coustani | reverse complement strand
CGTTATACAAACACATGAGTACTTGCCATCACCCGATTTTTGCGGTGTTGCGGTCAGAGGCGGATCTACCTATGAGCGGACTGAGCGGCCGCGGGGGGCCCCGAACTTAACACTTTGTTGACGGGAGACGAAGATCTTCGTCTGTTTTTGACTCAACGTTGCCGACGAAAAGCCGGACATTTTCGTCCAATCGATCGATTCATCGTTTCCGTTTCGATCGTTCGTTCGTTGCCGATTTATAAAGAAAACAAAAACAATTGGCGGAAAAGGTGGGTACAAGCATATCGTACACGCCGTGGCTAAACTCGGTGACAACAGCTAGTTTTGGGTAAAAGATGCCCGTCAACAAAGTGTTAAGAGGGCCCCGTGATGAAAACCCCAGACCGCAAAAGTAACTACCAATTTTATTTATTCTCGCAGCGGTACACATACTTTGATCAAAGTTAGTACAGATATATTTTGATATTGCTTAACCATTGTTAATTTTCTCCTAAAACCTTGCCAGAATATGTTTTCATGAATCTTCTTTCCCATCTAATAATGTCCGTTTGACTTCAAATGCTCTCAATTTACGGTCCACCAGCAAAAAAATAATTTAAAATGTTTTCGTCATCGCTGTTAAAATTGATAAAAAGATTTGATAATTTGAGAGCGATTTAAAAACCCATTAAATTAAAAAAATAAAAATTCAATTCAGAGTGATTATTTTCAGATAATGAAGATCTAATGTCTGATTTCATAAAATAAGCAAATATGGGTCCTTTACGTGTATAAAGGATTGCTAAAAATATGTATAAAGGATTGCTAACTGTTGTAAAAAATAAGTCCAATTTTGGCCATAAGTATAGAAACACTTAGAGCAATGGAAATGTATGGAGGGCCCCGTTTATCCAACCGCTTGGGGCCCCCGAACGGATTGATCCGCTTCTGCCCCTGATCTATAGTGAATTTATAATTGATATTCTAGCTATAGCATGTTAGTAGCGTTGCTGCGGTTTTCAACAAGAATGAAGATTTGTTTAAAAAGCTTCTTCACTTCGTCGCTTACCGTTACATTTTGCGAGAAGCTGTAGCCCTTCGATATGATCTTCAACTGTTCGTACATATATTTTTTACGTAGCTCTTTTTGCAGGTGGCGTAAGGATGTCTGCCAAACAATATCATGTAGAGAACTACTCCCGATGTCCATAAGTCGCACGATTGCGGAGCGTACGGTCTACAAATGACGAACTCCGGGCTGGTGAATGCGAAACTCCCACAGAAGGTTTCCGACAGCCGCAGCTCATCCTCATCATCTACCTTCGACAAGCAGCAAGTAAATCCAAAATCTATCAACTTTACGGTATCGTTCGCATCCAACACGATGTTCTCAGGCTTTATATCACGATGAGCGATACCGCATTTATGCTAATACTCGATAGCACCAGCGAGCTGACCGAAGTAGGCTTGTGCTTTCCTTTCCGGAAGGCACTTCTCTTTCTTTATCTGCCATATTATTACTCTTTCGGATACCACTTGTTTAACACGTCTTGACCAGCCGGCTTTCTGTATGCGAGTGTGTCACTTCTGACCACGCCGTTTTTATTTCCTGTCTCCTATCACTATGACTGGTAGCGTCTGTCACTATATGATAAGTAACGTCTGTCACGCTTAGCGCGACCAAGGTGTATATCTGACTAGTATCTTGCTCGTTTAAAGGCAGGCGTGAAATAGTATCTACATTGGCATTATCGGCGGCCTTTCTGAACCGAATTTTGTAGTCAAACCCTTGTAAGTACGTAGCGTAGTGTTGCATTCGTAGGGCTGACATTACTGGTATGCCTTTATGCTCTATGTATTTTGGTAATTACCTGATTATCTGTCACGAGCGTAAACTGCCTTCCGTATAAGTATTGGAAAAATTTCTTTACCGCGAAGATGATCGCACATGCCTCCTTGTCAACATGCATGTACTTTTGTTGAACTTTGTTCAGCGTCTGAGACGCAAACTGGAGAGGCCTTTCTGTACCGGATATTCGTGGCTCAAAACGGCACCAACTCCATATGGAGAAGCATTTGTAGCTAACAAGAGAGGAAGTTCTGGTGAATAATGTACCAACCATCCGTTGAATTGGATATCTTTTTTAAAAAGTTTTCATACATTCACCTTCCCGGATGTCGCAAAATATAAATCGGACAGAGATAAACGATAGAAGATCAGTAATGAAAGAGTGTGCTTATTGAGCTTGATTTTTTTGCTTGAATGCTTTTGAGTGAGAATTTTTGCTTGAATGCTTTTGCTCTTTCCCGGTTCAACTGTTGGTCGATAGGACCAGGTTTTTGACCACTTTTCGGCTTATCCTCGAAGCTGGACTCCTCCCGAAACTTTTGGATGGCGGTTCGTACGGCTCCAATACTCACACCTACCGATTTCGCCTATTTCCTTAGCGAAATGTAAGGAGTCCAACACCATTTGTGCAGAACGCTTTTGCGCCTTTCGACGGAAATGCCTCGCATTTTAACAGAAACGGTTGAAAAAAATAGTTTCGATGCATTATCCAGTAGGTTTAGTAGGGGGGTCCGCGACAGCCGAGCGGTAGCGCCGGTTAGAAAATCGGCCCATGAGCGCCGGGGCTCACCACCTCGACGGCGTGGGTTCGAATCCCAACCGAGACCGGACCCTCCCCTGTACGAGAGGACTGACTATCCACGTACAACAGGGAAACAAGTCTCGTAAGCCCCTAACGGGGCTGGCATGACCAAGAGGTCGTTACGCCAAAAAGAAGAAGAAGAAGAAGCTTATACTTTCTGGGACACCCTTTAGGACTGCATTCTGTTTTAACGTTTGCTATGAGTACTGAAGAAGTGCTCTCGTTCTACTGCACTGCTGCGAGAGAACACAACATGTGATCTCTCAAAGTCACACAGCGCTCTCCCGGGAGATCTGCTGAAGGAGACCAGCACGCTATCTGTTCAATTGGGCCAGAACGGGATCGCCAACGCACAGTCATAATTTGGCAGCGAAAAATGCGGGTATTGCTAGCACACTCTTTCATTACTGATCTTCTATCGTTTATCTCTGTCCGATTTATATTTTGCGACATCCGGGAAGGTGAATGTATGAAAACTTTTTAAAAAAGATATCCAATTCAACGGTTGGTTGGTACATTATTCACCAGAACTTCCTCTCTTGTTAGCTACAGATGCTTCTCCATATGGAGTTGGTTCCGTTTTGAGCCACGAATATCCGGACGGTGCAGAAAGGCCTCTCCAGTTTGCGTCTCAGACGCTGAACAAAGTTCAACAAAAGTACATGCATGTTGACAAGGAGGCATGTGCGATCATCTTCGCGGCAAAGAAATTTTTCCAATACTTATACGGAAGGCAGTTTACGCTCGTGACAGATAATCAGGTAATTACCAAAATACATAGAGCATAAAGGCATACCAGTAATGTCAGCCCTACGAATGCAACACTACGCTACGTACTTACAAGGGGTTGACTACAAAATTCGGTTCAGAAAGGCCGCCGATAATGCCAATGTAGATACTATTTCACGCCTGCCTTTAAACGAGCAAGATACTAGTCAGATATACACCTTGGTCGCGCCAAGCGTGACAGACGTTACTTATCATATAGTGACAGACGCTACCAGTCATAGTGATAGGAGACAGGAAATAAAAACGGCGTGGTCAGAAGTGACACACTCGCATACAGAAAGCCGGCTGGTCAAGACGTGTTAAACAAGTGGTATCCGAAAGAGTAATAATATGGCAGATAAAGAAAGAGAAGTGCCTTCCGGAAAGGAAAGCACAAGCCTACTTCGGTCAGCTCGCTGGTGCTATCGAGTATTAGCATAAATGCGGTATCGCTCATCGTGATATAAAGCCTGAGAACATCGTGTTGGATGCGAACGATACCGTAAAGTTGATAGATTTTGGATTTACTTGCTGCTTGTCGAAGGTAGATGATGAGGATGAGCTGCGGCTGTCGGAAACCTTCTGTGGGAGTTTCGCATTCACCAGCCCGGAGTTCGTCATTTGTAGACCGTACGCTCCGCAATCGTGCGACTTATGGACATCGGGAGTAGTTCTCTACATGATATTGTTTGGCAGACATCCTTACGCCACCTGCAAAAAGAGCTACGTAAAAAATATATGTACGAACAGTTGAAGATCATATCGAAGGGCTACAGCTTCTCGCAAAATGTAACGGTAAGCGACGAAGTGAAGAAGCTTTTTAAACAAATCTTCATTCTTGTTGAAAACCGCAGCAACGCTACTAACATGCTACAAAGGAGGAGGAGAACAAATCAGAATCGAAGAAAGAGTCAACTCCGCAACTGATGTACCTTCTCGAGCTGGAACAGATTGTGCAGGACCTGATGGAGATTTTTAGAAGCGAACCATCACCGAAACGCAACACTGGTGAACCGTTGGTAATGGTGAACGGGAATGAAACTTCGTTGACATTTAATGGGCATTTGTGCCATTGTGGAGATTCAATAACAATAAAGGGACTTCAGATGAATTCGATTTCAGGTACAATTACCCGTTTTTCCCAGGAAAGCCTGTATTTCAAATATGATAACCTGGACAGTGAGCAGTGTACCATTCTCTACCCTCTCAACAACCTGCTTAAGAAGGACGTACCATTCAAATGGAAGAAGGAACAAGGTAGAGCGTTCCAAAAAGTAAAAAAAGATATCCAATTCAACGGATGCTTTTTACATTATTCACCAGAACTTCCTCTCTTGTTAGCTGCAGATGCTTCTCCATATGGAGTTGGTTCCGTTTTGAGCCACGAATATCCGGACGGTGCAGAAAGGCCTCTCCAGTTTGCGTCTCAGACGCTGAACAAAGTTCAACAAAAGTACATGCATGTTGACAAGGAGGCATGTGCGATCATCTTCGCGGTAAAGAAATTTTTCCAATACTTATACGGAAGGCAGTTTACGCTCGTGACAGATAATCAGGTAATTACCAAAATACATAGAGCATAAAGGCATACCAGTAATGTCAGCCCTACGAATGCAACACTACGCTACGTACTTACAAGGGGTTGACTACAAAATTCGGTTCAGAAAGGCCGCCGATAATGCCAATGTAGATACTATTTCACGCCTGCCTTTAAACGAGCAAGATACTAGTCAGATATACACCTTGGTCGCGCCAAGCGTGACAGACGTTACTTATCATATAGTGACATACGCTACATGTCATAGTGCTAGGAGACAGGAAATAAAAACGGCGTGGTCAGAAGTGACACACTCGCATACAGAAAGCCGGCTGGTCAAGACGTGTTAAACAAGTGGTATCCGAAAGAGTAATAATATGGCAGATAAAGAAAGAGAAGTGCCTTCCGGAAAGGAAAGCACAAGCCTACTTCGGTCAGCTCGCTGGTGCTATCGAGTATTAGCATAAATGCGGTATCGCTCATCGTGATATAAAGCCTGAGAACATCGTGTTGGATGCGAACGATACCGTAAAGTTGATAGATTTTGGATTTACTTGCTGCTTGTCGAAGGTAGATGATGAGGATGAGCTGCGGCTGTCGGAAACCTTCTGTGGGAGTTTCGCATTCACCAGCCCGGAGTTCGTCATTTGTAGACCGTACGCTCCGCAATCGTGCGACTTATGGACATCGGGAGTAGTTCTCTACATGATATTGTTTGGCAGACATCCTTACGCCACCTGCAAAAAGAGCTACGTAAAAAATATATGTACGAACAGTTGAAGATCATATCGAAGGGCTACAGCTTCTCGCAAAATGTAACGGTAAGCGACGAAGTGAAGAAGCTTTTTAAACAAATCTTCATTCTTGTTGAAAACCGCAGCAACGCTACTAACATGCTACAAAGGAGGAGGAGAACAAATCAGAATCGAAGAAAGAGTCAACTCCGCAACTGGTGTACCTTCTCGAGCTGGAACAGATTGTGCACGACCTGATGGAGATTTCTAGAAGCGAACCATCACCGAAACGCAACACTGGTGAACCGTTGGTAATGGTGAACGGGAATGAAACTTCGTTGACATTTAATGGGCATTTGTTCCATTGTGGAGATTCAATAACAATCAAGGGACTTCAGATGAATTCGATTTCAGGTACAATTACCCGTTTTTCCCAGGAAAGCCTGTATTTCAAATATGATAACCTGGACAGTGAGCAGTGTACCATTCTCTACCCTCTCAACAACCTGCTTAAGAAGGACGTACCATTCAAATGGAAGAAGGAACAAGATAGAGCGTTCCAAAAAGTAAAAAAAGATATCCAATTCAACGGATGCTTTTTACATTATTCACCAGAACTTCCTCTCTTGTTAGCTGCAGATGCTTCTCCATATGGAGTTGGTTCCGTTTTGAGCCACGAATATCCGGACGGTGCAGAAAGGCCTCTCCAGTTTGCGTCTCAGACGCTGAACAAAGTTCAACAAAAGTACATGCATGTTGACAAGGAGGCATGTGCGATCATCTTCGCGGTAAAGAAATTTTTCCAATACTTATACGGAAGGCAGTTTACGCTCGTGACAGATAATCAGGTAATTACCAAAATACATAGAGCATAAAGGCATACCAGTAATGTCAGCCCTACGAATGCAACACTACGCTACGTACTTACAAGGGTTTGACTACAAAATTCGGTTCAGAAAGGCCGCCGATAATGCCAATGCAGATACTATTTCACGCCTGCCTTTAAACGAGCAAGATACTAGTCAGATATACACCTTGGTCGCGCTAAGCGTGACAGACGTTACTTATCATATAGTGACAGACGCTACCAGTCATAGTGATAGGAGACAGGAAATAAAAACGGCGTGGTCAGAAGTGACACACTCGCATACAGAAAGCCGGCTGGTCAAGACGTGTTAAACAAGTGGTATCCGAAAGAGTAATAATATGACAGATAAAGAAAGAGAAGTGCCTTCCGGAAAGGAAAGCACAAGCCTACTTCGGTCAGCCTGCTGGTGCTATCGAGTATTTGCATTAATGCGGTATTGCTCATCGTGATATAAAGCCTGAGAACATCGTGTTGGATGCGAACGATACCGTAAAGTTGATAGATTTTGGATTTACTTGCTGCTTGTCGAAGGTAGATGATGAGGATGAGCTGCGGCTGTCGGAAACCTTCTGTGGGAGTTTTACATTCACCAGCCCGGAACTCGTCATTTGTAGACCGTACGATCCGCAATCGTGCGACTTATGGGCATCGGGAGTAGTTCTCTACATGAACAGTTGAAGATCATATTGAAGAGCTAAGTAAAAAATATATGTACGAACAGTTGAAGATCATATCGAAGGGCTACAGCTTCTCGCAAAATGTAACGGTAAGCGACGAAGTGAAGAAGCTTTTTAAACAAATCTTCATTCTTGTTGAAAACCGCAGCAACGCTACTAACATGCTATAGCTAGAATCTTTACTTTTATAAATTTCAGTTTCAAAGTCCCGTGATGAGATGAGGCAATAAACCCTATATTTTTACAGTGCACGTGAAGCATGCCTTTTTACAATCTGACTCTAAGTGGAAACGGGACTCGAACACGGGTTTACCAAGAGCGAAGCCGTAGTCTTGCCGAGGAACCATAGCACAAGTTAGAAAAAGTGAGGAAATATCGCTACTTGAATGGCAAACGTAGATTTTGAAGAAAAATTTATTTCGTACCATAAAAGATTTTCCCAATCGGGATTCGAACACCAAACCGCTGATGCAATGTTCGAGCACCACTACCAGTACACCAGTTGTACGAGTGGATAGCAAAGGGAAAATACAGGTATATATGGCTATGTGAATAAATTGAACTACCAAGCTTTTAATTTAATAATGATTATGATAATTTGAAATCTATGTATCAAAATATGATCGGATTTGAAAAAGTACATTAAATATCTAAAATAAAACATGAAAAAAAGAATTTACAGCCGTCAACAAAAAAGTTTTTCCTAGCCTAGATTTGAACTCCGATCCTCCGGAACAACACCCATGCACTATTGTCGGATTTGAAAAATTACATTAAATATCTAAAAAAAATCATGAAAAAATATTTCCCAACCGTCAACAAAAAAGTTTTTCTCAGCCTAGATTCGAACTCCGATCCTCCGGAACAACACCCATGCACTTAGCCCCCTAGACTATTGATGAAAGAAAATTATCGCGTGATATCACAGCTACTAATATGTATGTAGCCAAACTGAATGTAGCATAGAAAATGAACCAAGAATAAAAACTTCAGTCACATTTTTCCTCCCCGAGCTTCGCCGGGGCTTCGAGCTAGTATCAATTATAAATTCACTATAGATCAGGGGCAGAAGCGGATCAATCCGTTCGGGGGCCCCAAGCGGTTGGATAAACGGGGCCCTCCATACATTTCCATTGCTCTAAGTGTTTCTATACTTATGGCCAAAATTGGACTTATTTTTTACAACAGTTAGCAATCCTTTATACATATTTTTAGCAATCCTTTATACACGTAAAGGACCCATATTTGCTTATTTTATGAAATCAGACATTAGATCTTCATTATCTGAAAATAATCACTCTGAATTGAATTTTTATTTTTTTAATTTAATGGGTTTTTAAATCGCTCTCAAATTATCAAATCTTTTTATCAATTTTAACAGCGATGACGAAAACATTTTAAATTATTTTTTTGCTGGTGGACCGTAAATTGAGAGCATTTGAAGTCAAACGGACATTATTAGATGGGAAAGAAGATTCATGAAAACATATTCTGGCAAGGTTTTAGGAGAAAATTAACAATGGTTAAGCAATATCAAAATATATCTGTACTAACTTTGATCAAAGTATGTGTACCGCTGCGAGAATAAATAAAATTGGTAGTTACTTTTGCGGTCTGGGGTTTTCATCACGGGGCCCTCTTAACACTTTGTTGACGGGCATCTTTTACCCAAAACTAGCTGTTGTCACCGAGTTTAGCCACGGCGTGTACGATATGCTTGTACCCACCTTTTCCGCCAATTGTTTTTGTTTTCTTTATAAATCGGCAACGAACGAACGATCGAAACGGAAACGATGAATCGAACGATTGGACGAAAATGTCCGGCTTTTCGTCGGCAACGTTGAGTGAAAAACAGACGAAGATCTTCGTCTCCCGTCAACAAAGTGTTAAGTTCGGGGCCCCCCGCGGCCGCTCAGTCCGCTCATAGGTCTCCGCCTCTGATCAGGGGTCGTCAAAGTCCGGCCTACCAACTGATTTTATCCAAAAGTTTCAAAAAGTTTAATGATAAAGATTAAAATATTTTATTCTACCACTTTTTATGTAAATGATGAATTTTATGATTTCATAAAATAAGCAAATATGGGTCCTTTACGTGTATAAAGGATTGCTAAAAATATGTATAAAGGATTGCTAACTGTTGTAAAAAATAAGTCCAATTTTGGCCATAAGTATAGAAACACTTAGAGCAATGGAAATGTATGGAGGGCCCCGTTTATCCAACCGCTTGGGGCCCCCGAACGGATTGATCCGCTTCTGCCCCTGATCTATAGTGAATTTATAATTGATATTATAGCTATAGCATGTTAGTAACGTTGCTGCGGTTTTCAACAAGAATGAAGATTTGTTTAAAAAGCTTCTTCACTTCGTCGCTTACCGTTACATTTTGCGAGAAGCTGTAGCCCTTCGATATGATCTTCAACTGTTCGTACATATATTTTTTACGTAGCTCTTTTTGCAGGTGGCGTAAGGATGTCTGCCAAACAATATCATGTAGAGAACTACTCCCGATGTCCATAAGTCGCACGATTGCGGAGCGTACGGTCTACAAATGACGAACTCCGGGCTGGTGAATGCGAAACTCCCACAGAAGGTTTCCGACAGCCGCAGCTCATCCTCATCATCTACCTTCGACAAGCAGCAAGTAAATCCAAAATCTATCAACTTTACGGTATCGTTCGCATCCAACACGATGTTCTCAGGCTTTATATCACGATGAGCGATACCGCATTTATGCTAATACTCGATAGCACCAGCGAGCTGACCGAAGTAGGCTTGTGCTTTCCTTTCCGGAAGGCACTTCTCTTTCTTTATCTGCCATATTATTACTCTTTCGGATACCACTTGTTTAACACGTCTTGACCAGCCGGCTTTCTGTATGCGAGTGTGTCACTTCTGACCACGCCGTTTTTATTTCCTGTCTCCTATCACTATGACTGGTAGCGTCTGTCACTATATGATAAGTAACGTCTGTCACGCTTAGCGCGACCAAGGTGTATATCTGACTAGTATCTTGCTCGTTTAAAGGCAGGCGTGAAATAGTATCTGCATTGGCATTATCGGCGGCCTTTCTGAACCGAATTTTGTAGTCAAACCCTTGTAAGTACGTAGCGTAGTGTTGCATTCGTAGGGCTGACATTACTGGTATGCCTTTATGCTCTATGTATTTTGGTAATTACCTGATTATCTGTCACGAGCGTAAACTGCCTTCCGTATAAGTATTGGAAAAATTTCTTTACCGCGAAGATGATCGCACATGCCTCCTTGTCAACATGCATGTACTTTTGTTGAACTTTGTTCAGCGTCTGAGACGCAAACTGGAGAGGCCTTTCTGTACCGGATATTCGTGGCTCAAAACGGCACCAACTCCATATGGAGAAGCATCTGTAGCTAACAAGAGAGGAAGTTCTGGTGAATAATGTACCAACCATCCGTTGAATTGGATATCTTTTTTAAAAAGTTTTCATACATTCACCTTCCCGGATGTCGCAAAATATAAATCGGACAGAGATAAACGATAGAAGATCAGTAATGAAAGAGTGTGCTAGCAATACCCGCATTTTTCGCTGCCAAATTATGACTGTGCGTTGGCGATCCCGTTCTGGCCCAATTGAACAGATAGCGTGCTGGTCTCCTTCAGCAGATCTCCCGGGAGAGTGCTGTGTGACTTTGAGAGATCACATGTTGTGTTCTCTCGCAGCAGTGCAGTAGAACGAGAGCACTTCTTCAGTACTCATAGCAAACGTTAAAACAGAATGCAGTCCTAAAGGGTGTCCCAGAAAGTATAAGCTTCTTCTTCTTCTTCTTTTTGGCGTAACGACCTCTTGGTCATGCCTGCCCCGTTAGGGGCTTACGAGACTTGTTTCCCTGTTGTACGTGGATAGTCAGTCCTCTCGTACAGGGGAGGGTCCGGTCTCGGTTGGGATTCGAACCCACGCCGTCGAGGTGGTGAGCCCCGGCGCTCATGGGCCGATTTTCTAACCGGCGCTACCGCTCGGCTGTCGCGGACCCCCCTACTAAACCTACTGGATAATGCATCGAAACTATTTTTTTCAACCGTTTCTGTTAAAATGCGAGGCATTTCCGTCGAAAGGCGCAAAAGCGTTCTGCACAAATGGTGTTGGACTCCTTACATTTCGCTAAGGAAATAGGCGAAATCGGTAGGTGTGAGTATTGGAGCCGTAGCCGATGTTCACTTGCAATATTTGCCAACCAACTGCTAAAGTGCTCTAATGTAGGCATCTCTTCCCTTTCTTCTAACTCATCTGCTACTCTGATCCATTTTATCTGTTTATTTTGTGGTAATTTGCTAACCAGCTCGTTTATGAGACGATGGTCGTTCAGGTAAGAAGGTTTGTTTATCGTTATAATGTTGGCCACGAGATTTTCTACAGCGATGCTCAAATCTGGTATACGATTTGGATCCGCTTTTCTTTAAGTTTCTGTTCTTCTCGCTCATGTTAGATTTGTTCCGACCTACCAAATAGAGTTTTAAGGCGTTCTATTATGAGGTTCACGTTTTCTGGGTTGAAAAATAGGGCCTTAACGTTTCTAAGGGCTTCGCCTTTTAGACATTTCTGCAATCTATTCATATTCTCCAGGTCTGAGAATCTTCCTTCTTTCATTGTATCGGTAAATGTTTTGTTGAAGTCTGGCCAGTCTCTCGGGTTGCCATCAAAGTATGGCAAGCCGTTGAGAGACATTCTCATCAGGTGGTTTGTGTCGACCGTATTCCCAACTCTCATAGCTGCTACTAGATCAGCCATCGTTGTAACCTCTGGTTCGGACTTGATTTTTTTCTCCTTCGACGTTCCTGGCTGATCTTGCGGCAAGGGTACCGATCTGCCAACCAATCTGAACCAACGATCGCACTCGTCGCATTGGACCATATTGGTATCGGCGTTGTCTGGTTTGTCACACAAGCGACAGTGACCGTTTTTGTTGTCCACAAAATACAGGGTCTTTTGTGCCATCTTGGCCGTTATGGACATTTCTTCTGCTTATAATTGAGTAGCGTGTGGTAAGGTAATACCGTAGCCTTGCTACCGGAATTCTTCTTTGACCTTTTACCAAGCTTCACTCTTTTTATTCTCTCTGCGTTGCTTTTGTCAGAGATTTTTTTTCTGATTTTCTATTTCTTGTTGGAACAAGTTACCCAAGCAAGTAACAAAGCAAGCAATTGCGTCGAAACAAAAATGCTTTTCATAGAAAAATGTTCGAGGAAACCTCGGTGAGATTCCTCTCTGGAGCCACCAATGTTAAGCTTGGTTATCGGTGTGTAACGGGAAGTTATGTGTCTGCCGGCTAATTGTCAAAGTCCCTGGACTCTAATACTTTCCAGCTAGTTGCCTCTGCATGTGGTGGAGGCCTATGCTTTGAAAAGGGAGACTGGGTGCTTCGAGCTTTCGGATATGGCAAAGAGTGAGATAAAAACCAACGAGGTTACTCTAGTTGGAGATTGATTTAACCGGCCTGCTACACGAGCCGCTAACTCAAAAACCGTATAAGTTTACGTCAAAATCTTTGCGGCTCGTGTAGCCGCGTTTTGCGGTACCAATTCTGTCGCCAGTCAATGCAAGCGCAAAGTTCCTGACAGTCTATGCACGCGTCATTCTATGCTGTTTTTGTTTTTGATATTTCAGTTAACTCAAAAAGCTTCCATCAAAGCAAACAAGATCTTATTTCAATTCACACAAAAACTATAAGTAAAGAGAGTGAAGTGTGGCTAACTACCCTATCGCGGGTCATCGAGTTGAGTACCCAAAACTTGCAACAATGCAACAGGCATCGCAACAGACGTATTGTGCGTAGGTAGTGGATGCGTCCAATTTTTGCCGGCGGCAAGAAGATGGCAACCGTTTGCTGGACAATACTGTAGCAGAGCACGCAAATGAAACTATAATTAACTTTCTTCCCATGAAGAAATTAATTAATCACAATGTTCTCAATTTACATAAAAAGTGGTAGGATAAAATATTTTAATCTTTATCATTAAACTTTTTGAAACTTTTGGATAAAATCAGTTGGTAGGCCGGACTTTGACGACCCCTGATCAGAGGCGGAGACCTATGAGCGGACTGAGCGGCCGCGGGGGGCCCCGAACTTAACACTTTGTTGACGGGAGACGAAGATCTTCGTCTGTTTTTCACTCAACGTTGCCGACGAAAAGCCGGACATTTTCGTCCAATCGTTCGATTCATCGTTTCCGTTTCGATCGTTCGTTCGTTGCCGATTTATAAAGAAAACAAAAACAATTGGCGGAAAAGGTGGGTACAAGCATATCGTACACGCCGTGGCTAAACTCGGTGACAACAGCTAGTTTTGGGTAAAAGATGCCCGTCAACAAAGTGTTAAGAGGGCCCCGTGATGAAAACCCCAGACCGCAAAAGTAACTACCAATTTTATTTATTCTCGCAGCGGTACACATACTTTGATCAAAGTTAGTACAGATATATTTTGATATTGCTTAACCATTGTTAATTTTCTCCTAAAACCTTGCCAGAATATGTTTTCATGAATCTTCTTTCCCTTCTAATAATGTCCGTTTGACTTCAAATGCTCTCAATTTACGGTCCACCAGCAAAAAAATAATTTAAAATGTTTTCGTCATCGCTGTTAAAATTGATAAAAAGATTTGATAATTTGAGAGCGATTTAAAAACCCATTAAATTAAAAAAATAAAAATTCAATTCAGAGTGATTATTTTCAGATAATGAAGATCTAATGTCTGATTTCATAAAATAAGCAAATATGGGTCCTTTACGTGTATAAAGGATTGCTAAAAATATGTATAAAGGATTGCTAACTGTTGTAAAAAATAAGTCCAATTTTGGCCATAAGTATAGAAACACTTAGAGCAATGGAAATGTATGGAGGGCCCCGTTTATCCAACCGCTTGGGGCCCCCGAACGGATTGATCCGCTTCTGCCCCTGATCTATAGTGAATTTATAATTGATATTCTAGCTATAGCATGTTAGTAGCGTTGCTGCGGTTTTCAACAAGAATGAAGATTTGTTTAAAAAGCTTCTTCACTTCGTCGCTTACCGTTACATTTTGCGAGAAGCTGTAGCCCTTCGATATGATCTTCAACTGTTCGTACATATATTTTTTACTTAGCTCTTCAATATGATCTTCAACTGTTCATGTAGAGAACTACTCCCGATGCCCATAAGTCGCACGATTGCGGAGCGTACGGTCTACAAATGACGAGTTCCGGGCTGGTGAATGTAAAACTCCCACAGAAGGTTTCCGACAGCCGCAGCTCATCCTCATCATCTACCTTCGACAAGCAGCAAGTAAATCCAAAATCTATCAACTTTACGGTATCGTTCGCATCCAACACGATGTTCTCAGGCTTTATATCACGATGAGCGATACCGCATTAATGCAAATACTCGATAGCACCAGCGAGCTGACCGAAGTAGGCTTGTGCTTTCCTTTCCGGAAGGCACTTCTCTTTCTTTATCTGTCATATTATTACTCTTTCGGATACCACCTGTTTAACACGTCTTGACCAGCCGGCTTTCTATATGCGAGTGTGTCACTTCTGACCACGCCGTTTTTATTTCCTGTCTCCTATCACTATGATTGGTAGCGTCTGTCACTATATGATAAGTAACGTCTGTCACGCTTGGCGCGACCAAGGTGTATATCTGACTAGTATCTTGATCGTTTAAAGGCAGGCGTGAAATAGTATCTGCATTGGCATTATCGGCGGCCTTTCTGAACCGAATTTTGTAGTCAAACCCTTGTAAGTACGTAGCGTAGTGTTGCATTCGTAGGGCTGACATTACTGGTATGCCTTTATGCTCTATGTATTTTGGTAATTACCTGATTATCTGTCACGAGCGTAAACTGCCTTCCTGTCATTTTTCTACACCTTCTATATTGTGGTATTGAGATAATTTTGGAAAGATTGCAGATTGGATCAGCGAGGTTTAGCAATAAAAGAAAATAATTACACCGTGTCTTAGATAGCAAGAATTAAAAGAGTTTGAATATAGTCATCGGGTTGTCCTGAGTATTAGACAAGTAAAGTAGATGCGATACTTAATATTTTCTCAGAATAAACGGCTTGATATTAAGGAAATTGCTTGAGAGAACGGATCAAATTCAATGAGATACCTGAGTGGAAGATAAACACTAGGCCCAAAGTTAATCCGGACACTCAAAAAATGAGCTTGCTTCCGACTTTATGATCGATTTTAGAGTACTTAGAATTGATAACAATGATTTTTGTTCATTGCAACTTCTTGGTGCACCTTCCTACAAATTACGTGCAAAAAGAACGGTAAAAAAATCGAGCCCAAGCGACGCAATAAGCATTAGAGTGGAAAAGGTCCAAATTTTGACGGCCAAACGCAAAGTCGGACAGTTATATTTAATCATATTTTTGTTTTTGTTTTGGACGAGGGTTCAGATTGGACGTAGCCCCCTGAGACCACGACCAACCTTACTCCCTCCTCTTCCTTTTCACCTTCCATGACGCTATGAACCTACACGGTAGAAGCAATGATGGAAGAGGCCTCTCCGTGGGCTAAAATCAAAGTTCACGGACGCTGTGGCACGCAACTAACTCTTGAAGGATAAAAGCGCATGTTGCTAAAGGTCTAACAGGTACTACCCTGACTACCAGGGGCTATTTCCCAAGCCTAATGCAATGGACTCGGTGCAATGCAAACTTAAGCGGCTCAAGAGATCGATCCGACAGCTGACTTATCTGACAGCACTACCACCTAAAAACACGTGAGTGGACTTACGGTAGGTTCTGACACTTGATCGTCGACCCGCAAAACCAAGCTCCTGCTCAGTCTACGTGCCGGGTACCACATTAGGGTCTGACACCTCTTGATCTTAATCGACGGCCCGCAAAACCAAGCTCCTGCTCAGTCTACGTGCCGGGTATCCACGTTCTGCACCCGCTGGTGCTATTCCTTGGCCTGGCTGGTCTTGTGCCAGGCCCTGAACGTGACCGGTGTCCAAGATCATGATCAGCGATGGATTGGTACCGCGATCACCTAGGAGCACCCCCGGTGCATCCCTCCCCAAAGCATCTTAAACATCGAGTAACAGATCCGTTTCTCTTCCTCGCTGAGGCCAGACCGCAAAATTGCGCTCCTGCACAATCTACGTCTGGTCTCGTTTCGCGTGGCCTGGCTGCTGCTATGCCGTTTCGTTCCAACAAAGTAGTGTGACGCATATTTCAATAAAAACTTCAATAATATAATAAATCGAATCACCCGAGTGCTACTAAAGATGCCCAAGAGTCGTCAGCATCGATAATAACAAATATCAAGTATCGAAACTAAGTTACACACCACTTTAGCTAACAAAAATACGATGAAATATAACTGTCCGACTTTGCGATTGGCCATCAAAATTCTGACTTTTTCCATTTGTTTATTGTTTATTGCGCCGCTTGGGTACGATTTTTTCACCGTTTTTTTTTTGCACGTACTTCGTAGGAGGATGCAATGAACAAAAATCATTGTTATCAGTTCTAAGTACTCTAAAATCCACCACAAAGTCGGATGCATGCTCATTTTTTGAGCGTCCGGATTAACTTTGGGGTCAGTGTAGTAGTGTGTGTCCAATGTTCCAGAAGGAGTTTGAACAAAAAAAAGAAGTCTACACAATAGCAAGACGATTGGGATATTGTTCGGCAAAATGAAATATTGTATATTAATATTGCTGGGCTGCCAACCAACTATGCAATGTTGCGTACGACAGTAGAGAAAGTTAAACCATTGATGGTTCTAGTTGCCGAAACACATATCTCGGAAGTTGAGGCTTTTGATCAGTTTCACATACCAGGTGTAAACTTTGTTTACTAACATAATCGCATAGATGGCAAAGTGACAGTCGGGGGACGAAATTCGAATTCGAAATTAGACTGATAGGATCGCGCGAAATGAGTCCAACGGAAGGAGCGGAAGAAAAGCCATAAAAAGGGATCGCAAGAAACATCGCCTCCTATTCTGTTGGAAAAGCGATAAGAGACAGTTTAAATTTTGTAACGCCGCGTAGCACGGTTTTTTTAGTAAAATAAAGTTACAAGAAATTGTAATCGAAGCAAACTTTTCCAACACCAGGATACCGTGTCGAATCTCAAAGCAGTCTCAAAATGAACCGGTGGTGATTTGTTTACCTTTATTATCAATTACTTTCGGTTTAATTATGGTGTGTCATGTCAATTATGCGTCGGTCAATGTGCTGCATTTAAACATGTGTTGAATAGTTTACAAAATACACTCAAGTGTAATGGACATAGACTGAATAATTAAGTGGTGGACCAACTTTTTTTTGCTTTCTCAATGCATTTTTTAATTGATATGTGTGAGATTGACGAAATAAATCTAAAAGTCTAAAAGCTAGTATTCATACCGCCATTCTGCATTGTGATCTTTGCAATCAACAGACGCTTTCACTTTTGAACATCGCTTTTTTAAATAAAGACTGTTACGCTTTTAAAAACGTTGTATTTATTATCATATAAACTATTGCTTGGTGTTTTGTTAATTACAACAATCTTTAGAACCATGCAACGAAGCCGGTTTGTTTTTCGTCGTATGCGCGGTAGTGGACGGTTATCGCGGATGACCTAGCTAGGCTAGCTAGATCGCAAGACGATCGAATAATGTACGTGACCTAGGAGTTATGTTAGATAACAAACTTAATTTTAACCTCCATTTGAAACAAATTATAGCTCAAGCTTTGAGAATGCTAGGTTTTATTTGTAAATTGTCCAAAAATTTTAACGACCCGACATGCCTGAAGGCTCTCTATGTTTGCCACGTCCGCTCTATTCTTGAGTCTAACAGCATCTTACGGTGTCCCTATACGAACCAGTGGATCGAAAAACTTGAAGCTGTACAACGGCGATTTACACGATTTGCACTGTACTCTTTTTCACGTAATGTTTCGTTCAATCTTGACTACAGAACTCGATGTTTAATGCTTGGACTTGAGCCTCTCGACCACAGGCGCATAATAGCTCTGTGTGTGTTTGTTTCTAAGATTCTAGTTGGCGAAATCGACGCCCCAGATTTACTGGCAAGACTTAATATTTATACACCATCAAGAGTCCTTAGCCAACGTGAGTTTTTAGCACCGCAGCTACGTCGGCAACAATATAGTTATAACGACCCGATCCTAGTCTTCATGCGCAAGTTTAATGATGTGTACCATCTCTTTGACTTCAACTCGTCTATTTCTGAATTTAAAAACAAACTGCGTCTCATGTTCAATACTGTTAGACCCTAATTAAGTTAATACTGTGTTTAGGCCTGCTGTTTGGCCATACACTTTGATTATATAAATAAATAAATTAATTAATTAATTAACAAGTAAGTAAATGGAAAGTGAAAGAATAAGTGTGAAGATTAATCCCAAGTAAATGTTTTAGTGGTTCATGACAAAGAACCAATGGAAGTGGAAGCCGCTAGGAATGTGCAAATGGACAGTGATGTGGAGCCCAGCAGCAACTGTAGAATGAGGAAGAGTTGATTTCGAAGAGACAATCAATAATTAAAAACCTTTCTTTCGAGGAAGGTCTTAGATATTGGATATTAGATAGATTTATCAAGCCTTCCTCACGTGTGGCTGAACCTCCTGCTGGAGTTAATCCACGAAAAAACGCATTTAGCTTTGCCCAAGGATGCGCGTACACTGTCGCACACCAACAGAATACCTGCAACCATCACATCTACTGAAGGTGGCCGAATGTGGTACAATGGGATACACAAATGCCTGGAAAAGCGATCAAGGTAAGAGTTTGATCAGAGGTCTTGTAAGTGCATTGTTTTCTAATGTTTTTTTTTCTTTCAGCGTCGTGATAATGGCTTCCAATATTTCACTGAATATTTCGATCGATGGCATTCCTTTACATCGAAGCAGCCGCGAAGCATTCTGACCGATTCTAATTTCTATCCACGAATTGCCGAAAGAAGCTGCAATGATAGTGGCCAAATATAGTGGCCAACAAAAACCGCAAAGCATGGAGGGCTTCCTTCGTTGTTTCGTAGATGAAATGAATGCTATTTTGGCCACTGGAATTACCATAAGAGGGCAAACGGTCACCGTAGCAATTCGGTGCGTCATCGCCGATGCTCCTGCCAGAGCAATGGTCAAAGGTATGATGTTTAAATAAAGTAAGAATTTTTCTTTTAGTTTTTGTAACATTTTTTTTTAACTGCAGGAGCTGCCAGCCACAATGCGCGACAAGGATGCCTCAAGTGCACTGCGCTGGGCACCAAAAATGCACAAACAGGTGCAGTAGTTTTTGAAAGCACTACTGCTTCAAAGAGAACGGACCTAGATTTTAGAAGCGAAACTTATCTCGACCACCACCGCACTCGCTCGCCACTCCTAGATATGCATAATTTTAACATGTTCGAGGATGTCATCGTCTCCGATTGGTTGCATCTAATCGATCTCGGAGTGATGCGAAATTTATAGCAGGGGTGGCGAGCGAAAAAACGAAAGAAATATCTGCTAAGCTTACAAGAATAGTGCTTCCCAATGAGATACATAGGAAATTTCGGACCCTTAAGGACGTTCAGAAGTGGAAAGGGCCCGAGCATAGTTCCTTCCTACACTATGGAAGTATTGTAGTTTTAAAAAATAATGTAAGTAACGTAGTTTACGAGCACACGTACACGTCTATGACGGTACGGTCTAGTTTACGGTACACGTCTATGACGAAGTGGCCAAATTTGGTGCACTAGGTACCTTGTCGGCATACCCTTTCGAAAACGAGTTACAGCATATTAAAAATATGCTCCGGAACGGCTACAGAGGCTTGCAGCAAGTAGCAGATAGACTTTCCGAATGAGATAATTTTAATATTAGGACAGGAAATCAACCAAATGATCCAAGAAGCGCATACTTGACAAAATCTGGAAATAGTAAAGAAGTAAACTTTGACGATTTTATTCTCAAAAATGACAAAAGAGACGGCTGGTTTTTGAAGAAAAATTTTGAAATAATTAAAAATTCTACTGCCATGAAAACACCCGCCGGGATAAAAATAGCTGGACAAAAATTAACAAAAAAAAATGCTTATTTTGACAAACCACATCTCTCCTCGGTTCGGTTAGCCTCTTGTGGATACATCACTGACTTGACTGTAGAAACAACTTTGTATACTCCAGACCATATAAAATGAAAGTTAGTTTTTATTAATCTTGACCAAGAGAATAGTGCATTGTTCACTCCTTTGTTGCATACTTTAGTAGACTAATAAAAACCTTTGTATGGGTAATATTGTACTTGTTGTTCTTGTTTTTATTCACTGCCAAATATATGTCTAAACTTAGTGTGTCACTTTATCACAGGCTTACTTCAAAATCTTCTTCACTAAATTTATGTTTACAGGATGTAATTCTCATCCCGGAACACTGTTTCGACCGTTGGACAGCTCTTTGCAGCCGTTTTTAAAAAAAATTATTAAATGTTTTGTTTTTAAAAACGCGACCGTTACTACCCGAAACATCCCTAGCTAAACTTCAAATTTTTGTAACGCTGCGCATTTTAATTTAGAGTACAATCCTGCTGACCTCTGTCCAACTACATGAAGCAAACCATGTTTTGTGAATAATACATCTAAGGTTTCATGCAACCGATTTGGAATATCGTCAGTTATAATATGATTTTTTCAAAACTTGCTCAAGTTCTCCTTAAAGGTTGCATATCATCATGCAGTTGTTTCTCCATTTCCACCATCTCTACCTCAGAATTCATCGGATTTTGATTGAAATCTAATGGTTCAACATTATCTCGTCTATACATTAAGGAAGTGGCTATTTCCAGTTTTGTCTCTGCTATTGCTACTTTTTTAATTAAATTCTTCACTTGATTTTCTAATGCAGTGATGCGCTGATCGCAACTGCATGTAGCACTATTTCTAACGGGCGACAGTTGCATTTCTTGACACCAACAGATTAACACTGAAGCTTGCTCTAACCAACTTCAGCAAGCACTCGGGCATAACGGTGTTCTAAAAGTAGGGGTGGATGGGGTAATACGCACCCCTTGAGGAAAACTATAAAATTTTCTAACAACTTGGCTCTTGATTGTTGATTTTATCACTGGATAGGATTCATAAAGGTTCAAACTAGTTACCAATTCAGGAATGTTTCCGTTTTTTGCTAAGAAAAACGTTTTTTTTCAGTTTTGAAAAAGTTCAATTTTTGATCGATCTGTATCTGGTTGAGCCAAAACGCACCTTTGCTAGGGGTAATACGCACCACAACAAAGGGGCAATACAAACCACAAAAAAGGGGCAATACGCACCATAACAAAGAGGCAATACGCACCACAACAAAGAGGCAACATCCACTGTCAAATAAAGATAGTTTGTTTACAAACTGGTGCATTCCCGACATACTGGGTTCATGTTGCCCCCATTCATAGTTCCCCACATTTTCAGCTAAAATATGAGTAAATTTGCATACCTTCCGAAATTTACATTAATAGTCTCAAGCACTGATTCTCAATTCACTAAATTTCGTATTCCTCGTGGGTAAATATCGGTTTTTGCACTTAATATTCCTTAGCGGAATGGTAAGTCACATTATAACAAAAACTGTCTGAGCTGAGAATCATTTTGTTTTGCGTTTATTTCGCGTTTCTGTTGATGTAGAGCTATCAAACTCACAGGGTGACCATATTTCAGGTTGATCTTGCAGGGTGACTACATTTTACGCGTTGAAAACTCGTTTTTCAATGGAACTGGGAAAGGGTGCGTATTGCCTCAGGGGTGCGTATTACCCCAGCCACCCCTAATGGTTGTTAATAAAATTCTTGCTGTTCCTTCCCCATACAGTTTTAGGTATACATTGCGTCCCAAAATAATGATTGCCGACCCCTGATCTATAGTGAAATTATAATTAATATTCTAGCTATAAAATGACAAAATATTACTGTAGCTGCAAAATAAACACGTAAATTTATCACCATATGTTCGATTATTTTGTTTTTGAGATTTGTTATGTTTACATTTATTTCTTTTTCATCTTCTTCTTCTGGCGCATTTGAGTTTGCGGTTAGCTGCCAAAAACTTCGCGGGTGCAGTTTTCAGCTCACGGAGCTGAAAAGTTTCTGACCAAAACTTTTCGGTTGTTCCCCTCTTTGCGCCGCAAAGTTTTTGAGTTTGCGGGTCGTGTAGCGGGGCTCTAAGGCCAAACGATCAATTTGTGTTTTGTGTGGGTGCGACGGCAGCTTGTGGCGCGGTAGGTATAGTGTTTTTATTTACGAGCGTTTTTGTTCGGATTTGTTTTGAACGGCCATGGAGTGCAAGAAATGCTCCGTGGTCGTTTCGGATAGCGATGACCCGGTCGTCTGCAAAGGAGATTGCGGCGGTCGATTTCATTACCTCTGCGCTGACCTTACTCCCAAGGTACTAAAAAAGAACAAGAATGTTTGGTTTAAGTGCGATAATTGTATCGCTAGAACTGAGAAGCCGGGCATGAAAGATGTAGTGGTGAAAGAGAGCAAACCGTCAAGTGGAGGGCTATCCCTTACACTACAGGCAGTAGCAAATAAAATGTGTACGCTGATTGAGAAAGCGATGAAACAGGGACTAGATGACATAAAAAAAGAAGTGTGTGTGGAGGTAGAGCGCCAAGTTAAGTTAACTTTGCCCAATGCCGATACCACCTCTTTGAGAAAAGGGGAGTGAGAGCTTTGCTACAGTAGTGGCCAAAAAAAGTGGGGCGACTAATATTTTGGACAATAACGTTCAAAATATTGATAGCAATTTGAACATGGGAAGAGCTGTTACCAAGCCCACAGCAACCAAAAGTGTAGTGAAGGGGGCTGGCTCTGGGCCCAAAATTGGGAAAAAGGACGTGGCTAAAGTGGCAGAGCAAAAACTCTCCAAGTCTTTGGTAATAGTACCGAAGGTGGATCAATCTTGCGACAAGACAAGAGTCGATCTACGCGCCCGGCTGGATCCGAGGAAACAGCAGATGTCGGACTTCCGCAATGGTAGGAAAGGTCAGGTTTTTGTGCAGTGTCCTGCAATCGCGTTAGATGAGATTAGGAAGGAAGTGCAGTCCAAACTCGGAGATGCTTATTCCGTTCGTTTGCCGTTGTCCAGAGTAAGGATAATGGGAATGACGGAGAAGTACTCTGACGAGGACGTGATTGCACTTCTGAAAGAACAGAATGCAGGGATCCCGTTCACGACACTGGAGTTTGTTGGAATGTACGAAAGTACAGGGTGTTCGAGATAAATTTGACACCTGGCCTTTAGGTTTATATCTCAGGGTTGAGTTGACGTATCGAAATGATTGATATGTCATTCGATTGCTAAAAGTTGTGTAAACAAGTGCCAAAAATATCTTGCTCGTGTAAACTCCTATATTTAACCACCTTGAAGTTATGTATACCTCTAATGTAAACACCTTGGGTGAACCACACCTTAGTCTTAAGCATCTGGGATTATGACATATGTCAAAATAAAGCCACGAGGCAGAGGTCTTCTGCAACCGACCTCCGACCAGAACGGTCGCACAACTTAAGCTTTGGTCCGTGTTCTTTTTTTGTTACCGTGACTCTTTGTATTAACCTCTAATTGTTCATGTCGTTAAAAACCTGTCTCGGTTTAGTGGTTTACAACTATCAGAATTGGGATTACCCGAAAAAAAGTATGTTAAATAAAAGTGAGATGCTCAGTGTGTTGGCGGAAGCCCAAGTGCCGGTACCCCCCTCGGCAACCCTACGCCAGATCCGGCAACTATACGAGGACGCCGTGCTGAACAGTGAGGTTATGTCGGCGCGAAAACCACGTGCCAACCGCGTGGTGTTGAACGCGAAATTGGAAGCCAACGAAGACAACCCGGTGCCCCCGCTGTCCCTACCTGAAAACGCCCAGGCCAATTTGGAAAGTTTCGTCGGAAAGTTTAGTGGCTACGACGACGACGACATCTGTAAATGGTTTGGCCGCCTTGAAAGAGCCTTTACGTTATACCAGGCAGGAGAAGTCGGCAAGTGTTTTAGTGCCATTCGTTTGATGACGGGAACCGCCGCCTTGGTTGCCCGATCGGCCGAAGTGGCTAACTACGCTGACCTGAAGTCCCTGCTACTTGAGACCTTCCGGAAAGTGACATCGCTTGAAGCAGTGTACAAAATGTTGCGCAGCCGCCGTTTGCAACCCCACGAATCCCTCATCAAATATGTCATCGAGATGCAGAATATCGCCGGAACACATATTGGTGAGGAGGAATTGGTTGACATCATATTGGACGGTCTCAACGATCCTGTTCACACTGATGCGATACGCTATACTATTACTACCTTTTGTGCCCTCCATGTGTACCTGAAGAAGTACGAAGCGATGCTCGCTTCTCGCCCGACCCCGGCTACTACACCCCGGACGACGGCCCCCGCTGCTAGACCAACTTCAGTGAACATCCCGGCCCCTCGGACAAAGGAAGCGAACGTCAACCTCAGGTGCTACAACTGTTCCGGTTATGGCTACTACCAGAGTGCCTGCCCGAAACCCCTTCGGCCCAGAGGATCGTGCTTCAGATGCTGCCAGTTGGGGCATACTCATCGCGAGTGTCCCAACCGGGCCACCACCGCTGCTGCCCACTCTTCGGATGCTGACCCTGTGGAAAGCAGTGCGCTGTATGACGAGCACGAGATGGTACGAGTCAAATTTAAGATTAACAATAATTGGTCAGGAATAACAAAGGCCCGATCTCTACTCGACACGGGGAGCCCAGTGAGTTTTCTTGCCGACTACTTGGCACCCCCAAGTCATGTCGGTGCCCCCGTTCCGTCGGGATACAAAGGATTAGGAGATGCTATATTGTCGACCCGCGGACAGGTCGAATGCCAGGTAGAATTGCGCAATAACATCGTGTTACATAAGTTTATTATTCTTCCCGGTACCGATATGCCGTGGCCGATCATTATTGGACGTGATTTGCTCCGAAAGTTTAACATCTGTCTCACGTATCAACCTAACCTTTCTCTTCCATTAGTGCCTTCTGAAAAATTTTCACGGCCTGACCAACTTTCTATTGTTTCCATTGCGGACCCTTTCGAACATATTTGTGCGCTAGAATTATTTAATGATCAAGATAAGTTAGATACTGGAGTCGAACTTTCCGCTGAAGAACTTCTGTCTATTAATAATGCGTTCGATCAGTGTTACACTAATTATCCTTCGGCGAACATCAGTCAGGCACCTCATGTAATGAAACTAAACCTCATTCATGATACCCCCCTCTATGCGAAACCAAGGCGTCTCTCTTACGGAGAGCGAGGTCAGGTGCGGGATATTGTTAATCAGCTACTTAAGGAAAATATTATCAGACCTAGTAATTCGCCTTATGCCTCACCCCTCGTACTGGTTAGGAAGAAAAGTGGAGAAGTGCGCATGTGTGTCGATTATCGGCCCTTGAATAAGATCACCATCAGGGACAACTTCCCTCTCCCGTTAATCGAGACTTGCCTAGAACATCTTAGCAACAAGTGTATCTTCACCCTTCTAGATTTGAAAAGTGGGTTTCACCAAGTTAGGATGCATGATGATTCAATTAAGTACACTTCATTTGTGACTCCCGATGGACAAGGATGCTGACCCTGTCAGTACGAATAGGTGAAAATGCCCTTCGGGCTTAAGAACGCCCCCTCGGAATTTCAGAGGTTTATCAATTCTGTCTTGCGCGAGTTCATCGAGGCTGAGCAGTTGGTTGTTTATCTCGATGATATTATTATCGCTTCCTCCGATTTTTCATCTCATTTGGAGAATCTGCGCGCGGTGCTGGAGAGGATGAAGCAGTTTGGTTTGGAGCTCCGTATTAGTAAGTGCAAATTCGCTCACACTCGCCTTGACTATCTTGGGTATGAGGCCAGTGCTTCCGGTATAAGACCAAGCAATAGGCATATCGAATCCATCAAAAACTACCTTATGCCTAAGAACACCAAACAACTTAGGAGATGTTTGGGCCTGTTTTCATACTTATGTCGCTTTGTTCCTTCCTTTTCTTGCATTGCAAAGCCACTCACTAATCTTTTGTGCCAGGATACTCCTTTTGTTTTTGGTTCGGATTGCGTGGAAGCTTTCCAAACCCTTCGTCAGAAGCTGATTGAATCTCCTGTGTTGGCTCTTTTCGACCCGAAAGCTGAAACGGAGCTGCATTGTGATGCCAGTTCTTTCGGCTTTGGTGCTGTGCTGATGCAAAAGCAGAAGGACAACAAACTCCATCCTGTTGCATACTTTTCGAAGACTACCTCTAAGGACGAGTCAAAATTGGACAGCTATGAACTGGAGACGTTGTCCGTCATTTATGCTTTGAAGAGATTTCACACCTATGTTCATCGTCTCCCTCTGACAATAGTTACTGATTGTAATTCTCTTGTTTCTACGCTTAAAAACCGCAACACCTCCGCGAAGATTGCACGCTGGGCCCTATTTCTTGAAGATTACGATTATACCATCCAGCATCGCTCTGGTGTTTCCATGGGACATGTGGACGCATTGAGTCGGACCGTTGCCATCGGAACCATCAGCGAGCTGGATGTTGACTTTCAACTTCAAATAGCCCAGTCCATGGATCCCATAATTATGAACCTTAAGTCTCAGCTAACATCGGGCGAGTTAGACGACTACATCTTGCAGGACGGGCTTGTGTTCCGTCAGTCGTCTTCTCGGGAGCTTCAATTTTATGTCCCTTCGGAGATGGAGTCTAACGTCATCAGACTCGTGCATGAGAAGATAGGACACCTGGCAATAGACAAGACCTGTAGTAAGATCAGTAACCATTACTGGTTTCCCTCTATGAAGAAAAAGGTGGAAACATTCATCAGGAATTGTTTAAAGTGCATTATCTATTCTGCCCCTGCCAGCACCAATAACAGAAATCTGCACAGCATCCCTAAGGCCCCCTTACCCTTCGATACTTTGCACATCGACCATTTTGGCCCCTTACCGCTTACTAAATCGAAAAAGAAATATATTTTCGTGGTCGTTGACGCTTTCACTAAGTTTGTGAAACTTTATGCCACTCGCTCTACCGGAGCTAGGGAAGTATGTTTGGCCCTCAGGCAATACTTCTCGTATTATAGTCGACCGCGGCGAATCATTAGTGATCGTGGAACCTGTTTTACCTCTCGGGAATTTAAGAAGTTTTTGGAATCTTATGACATTGATCACGTGCTGAATGCGACTGCCTAACCCCAAGCTAATGGACAGGATGAAAGAGTGAATCGTGTTCTCCGACCCATCTTGAGTAAACTTTGCAACTCTCCTGAGTTTGATGATTGGAATGTTCATCTTTCCCCTGCTGAACACGCACCCAACAACGTGACGCACGCTAGTACGGGGTTCCCTCCATCTGTTCTCCTCTTTGGCATTGAGCAAGAGGATATCCCTTATACGGACGAATTGACTGAATATCTGAATTCTCACCATCGGGCTAACGAACGAGACTTGGAACGTGTACGAGACGAGGCCTCGGACAACATCATTCGGTCACAACTTATAAATGAGGAGTACTTTAGGAAGCACCATAAATCTGCCCCCACATATCAGGTTGGTGATTACGTAGCCATACGAAATGTAGATAGCTCTCTCCCTAACAAGAAGTTTGTAGCCAGGTTCAGGGGACCTTATATTGTTCATAAAGTGTTGTCCAGTGACCGGTATGTCATCAGGGATGTCGAGGGCAACACTATTACGCAAATACCCTACGATGGGGTTCTTGAGGCCAATAAGCTTAGGAAATGGGCAGAGCCAAATGTATCTGACCATGCTGAAGATTCTAGCGATGAGGATTCTTGCGATTAAATTGTATTTCAAATTGAGGGCAATTTGAGGGTCAGGATAGGCCGAGCTGTAAACTCCTATATTTAACCACCTTGAAGTTATGTATACCTCTAATGTAAACACCTCGGGTGAACCACACCTTAGTCTTAAGCATCTGGGATTATGACATATGTCAAAATAAAGCCACGAGGCAGAGGTCTTCTGCAACCGACCTCCGACCAGAACGGTCGCACAACCTAAGCTTCGGTCCGTGTTCTGCTTTTGTAACCGTGACTCTTTGTATTAACCTCTAATTGTTCAAGTCGTTAAAAACCTCTCTCGGTTTAGTGGTTTACACTCGGGAAAAATGTGGAAGCCTACCGAATTGCAGAAACGCACAACGTGTGTGATGATGGTGCGTGCCGGCCATACGAATGCCGAAATTCGGAAGGCGGCGATGTGTTCGCTGAACACCATAAAAACAATTCGCGTTCAGCTCGAGGAGTGTGGAGAAGATGTGGACAGTGTCATTTTACGTAAACAGCACAGCAGGCGGTCGGATTGTCTGCGGACCGACGCATTCGTGGCCGGATTGGAGCAGCGGGTGACGGCCGATCCCGGCGTCGGCATCCGGGCCCTGGCGCGAGACGTTGGCGTGGCCCCGAGCACCGTCAAGATGACGTTAAGTGAAGACCTACGGTACACGTCGTACAAGCGACGTAGGGGACAGCTCATAACAGAAAAAACGCGCGAAAAGCGGCTTGCCAACGCTAAGCGCTTGCTGAGCTGGCTGAAGCACCCGGCGCAGCCAGGCACGTTGTGGTTCTTCTCTGACGAGAAAAACTTTTGTCAAGACCAGAAACACAACGTGCAGAACAACCGATGGCTCGCTTACTGTGGTGCTGATATGCCCCGTGTGCCGCAGACGAAATTTCCGCAGACGGTGATAGTGTTCGGGTGCGTCTCGTCGGAGGGAGACGTGATGCCGCCTCACATCTTCCCCCAGGGCCTGCGGCTGAATGCTGACGGCTTTATTGACCTGCTGGCCACCGTAGTGAAGCCGTGGGTAGAGACGGTGGCCAATAGGCGGCCGTACGTCTTCCAGCAGGATTCAGCACCATGCCATACGGCAAAAAAACACGGGAATGGCTAACTGCCAACTTTCACCAGTACACCAGCACCGACGTTTGGCCACCCAGCTCCCCTGACCTGAATCCAATGGATTACTTTGTGTGGGGCAAAGTTGAGCAGGACACCAACAGGGCGTCCTGCAATACTAAAGCGGAGCTGGTGGCCAAAATAACGGCCGTGTTTGCCGCCCTCCCCAGGGACATGGTTGTCCGGGCTAGCGCGCGGTTCCGGAAGCGGGTGCAGGCGGCCATCGACGCGGAGGGGGGGTACTTCGAGTGAAAAATGCGGCAAACATGGTAAGCTAAACTTTGTAGAAAACTTTTTTTTTTAATGTTTAACATAAATTTTTAAAAATTATTTTCCTATTCCCTAAGGAACTGTCAAATTTACCTCGAACTTGTAGTAGGTTCTACAAGTACCAGAAGTACAATGTCGTGATCGATGTGGACAGGGAATCGGCACAATGTCTAGAGGACCTCAAAAAGGTCAAAATAGGTTTTGACAGTTGTTCGATAAGCGCTTCTGTTCATGTATTGCGGTGTTTCCGGTGCGAGCAGTTTGGGCACAAGAGCACCGAGTGCAATAAGGAGGAAGCCTGCTCTAGGTGCAGTGGTGCCCACAGGACGTCGGAATGTAAGTCGTGTTGGCGGGTTCAAGGGGGAGCACGGAACATGCTGCTTTTAGTAGCGAGTGCCCCATATACAAAAAACAGGCATCAAAGATTGCTAAGCATTCCCAATAGCAGAGATTGCTGGGGATAGGACAGCGATATGACATCATGTATTGCAATGTCGCTGGCCTATCGTCAAGCTATGTTCTGTTACGCGACTCTGTAGAAAGGATGCAACCCGCGTTGGTCCTTCTATCTGAGACGCATATAACGGAGTGTGAAACATATGATCAGTTTAGTATACCGGGGTACAGGGCCGTGTCCTGTTTGTCCCACTCACGACACACAGGAGGGGTTGCAGTTTATGCTGGAAACTCGGTTGTCTTGAAGGTGATTCTAAACGAATCACATGAAGGCAACTGGTTTTTGGGGTTTACTGTGACTCGGGGCATGGCGGCTGCAAACTATGGCGTTCTGTATCACTCACCTAGTTCGAGTGACTCACGATTTGTCGAAATTCTGGAGGACTGGTTAGACAGATTTTTAGATTTTGGCAAGCGTAATGTCTTGGTTGGTGACTTCAACATTGATTGGTTCAATGATGCGAGGACCGAAAAATTGAAGAAGCTTATGGACTCGGTGTGCCTGAAGCAGAAGGTTAGTGCAGCTACTCGTATTACGAATAATTGATTTTTGACAGGACATTGATTGACCATGTGTACTGCAACACAGACTCAATTAGCGTGGTAACAGATGCTTGTGCAAAAATATCTGATCATGAAACTTTGCTTTTAAACTTGAATGATGAACGTTTCAGGACAGTTCAAAAACAAGTTAAATGCTGGAATAGGTACTCTAAAGAGGGTCTTTGTCAGGCGGTCACATTGGGACTACAGAGGGAAACTACAAATTTCCAGGAAGCTGCAGATCTATTGAAGTGCTATGAATAGTTTAGTTTATGAAAGGACCGTGGAGACTAGATACTCTGGCAGATGGTATACGTTGGCTCTGGAACGTCTAAAGCGGAAAAGAGACAAAGTGTATAAAACATTTGTTCGGACTAATCTGGCTTCACATTGGTGTGAGTACACTAAGCTACGAAACGAGTACAGTAGGTCTTTAAAAACTACTCGTGAGGAATACTTCAGTAGGGAAATTAGCAAGCATCAGGGTAATAGTAGGGAACTTTGGAAACTTCTTAAAAGCATGTTGAAACCCGACGAGAATACCGCTTCATGCGTGAAATTCGATAACTGTTTCGAGTCCGATGAGGCGGTGGTCGCAGAATGGTTCAACAACTTTTTTGTGAATAGCGTCACACTTGTTGATACTCCCAGGCATAGATTTTCTTTTCAACCAATAGACATGAGCAAGCTTCGGCAAGTTGTGAGATGTGACAACGAATAAATTTAATTAAAATCAAGGCCGCGACCCTCGATCATATTTTTTGAGCATGAAAACAATTTAACGATCATTCGACCCTCGACGCCACTAGTGACAGAAACGCGCATCCCAAATCTGGAGCTAATCGTTTCCGGCGTCCATGCAGTCGCAGCGTGCCCCGAATGCATGATTACCTCATGAACATAACTGATAGCAGCAATCAACAGTATAAAAGGTCTCCGCAGCAACGAATCAAACCAGTTGCAGTTCAACCCCGACACCAGCCGTCATCGCAGACTACTAGCATCGACGAAGACACCGATCAGTCGCACGGTCCCGATCTTCGTAAGAAGAATAAGTGATTGATTACAAGTGTAAGAACTGTATACTCAATTGTGTGTTTAATAAAGGAAAAGAACGAAACAACAAGTTTCTTGTTTTTTTATCCCCTTTCCCGAGCGGACACACTTCTTAACTGGTAGATGTGTTTTGACCTGACCAAAACGGCAGGAATAGGAAATGTAAATGCAAAACCATTGCAGGATTGCTTTCATGTGGCTGGCGAGACGCTCCTGGACTTAATTAACCAATCGATGGAGAGGGGTGTTTTTCCGGATACATGGAAGGAGTCATTGGTTGTACCTATTCCAAAACTGACTGGAGCTATCAAGGCGGAAGAGTTCCGCCCCATCAACATGCTTCATACTGTTGAGAAGGTCCTGGAGGTTGTGATCAAGGACCAATTGGTGCAATACCTGGACCAAAACGGCCTGCTTGCCCGGGAGCATTCGGGATATCGGGAAGGACATTCCTGTGAAACCGCACTGAACCTGCTGCTTGCGAAGTGGAAGGGGTTGATGGATAGTGAGGAACCGATACTTGCCGTCTACTTGGATCTAAAACGGGCATTTGAAACAATATCGAGACCCTTGTTGCTCACAACACTTAGACGATTCGGTATTGATGGGAGGGAACTCAGTTGGTTCAGCGATTATCTGACAGGTAGAACCCAGAGAACAATTTTCAAAAAATCTGTTTCAGATCCTATTGAAAACACCCTTGGGGTTCCACAAGGAAGTGTTCTTGGACCAATTTTGTTTATCATGTATATAAATGACATGAAGCAGGTCTTACGTTCCTGCGAGATAAATCTTTTTGCTGATGACACAGTAATATTTATATCGCGAAAGGACGTGAAACAGGCAGAGTCCCTTTTGAATGAAGACTTGGTGGCTCTGGATGGCTGGTTCAAATACAAGAAACTCGCATTAAACGATAGTAAAACACACTATATGGTAATGTCGAGGAGGGAGTGGATCGGCCAGCTTTCTATTACCATCAACACGGAAACAATTTCCCGAGTCTCCCAGGTTAAATATCTGGGAGTCACTCTGGACGACAGGCTTACATTTAGTGCACACATTGATGGGGTCATCGCTAAGGTGGCAAAGAAGTGTGGGGTGATGAGTAGACTGGGGAACAACCTAAACTTTTTTGGGAAAGTTCACCTCTACAAATCAATTATCTCACCGCATTTTGATTTTTGTCCATAAATATTGTTCCTCGGCAATCGGACACAGCTCAAAAGGTTGCAAAAAGTGCAAAATAGGGTAATGAGGTTAGTGTTGTGTTGTAGTCGGTACACGCCGTCTGCTGTTATGCTGGATGTCCTGCAATGGATGTCGGTAGAGCAGCGGATAGTGTATCAGACTATGATACTAATATTCAAACTCCTGAGGGGCTTGTTACCGGGGTACCTTGGAGAAAGAGTAGTAGTAGTTGTAAGCATTGCACTTGTCATCACGATCTCACAGATGATGATGATGAGATTTTTGTTTTGCAAATTTAAATGTAAATAAAAAAAAATGGAACAACATATCTTTGAGACACGCGCGCGTAAAAGTGGAAATTTGAAGTTGATCTTTCTGTAGGAACTGCATCAGTCGCTCTTGTGCAATCACGTGACAGGCGCCTCGAATTCATCCATTGATGATTTTTTCGACCAATTGTCTCACGGATAAGGTTTGCTTAATTTGCCAATCCTGGAAAGTGGTAACTCCCCTCCATATGTTGGACAAGGGAGATACCGGCTACACGAATAGGAGAGAGCATTGTTTGGCCGCGCACTCCGGAGAGTGGTTCCACGATTTCTATCTTTTGGAAGTTGTGCTAACCGCTGTATGCAAGGAAAAGAGAGCTGACTGGTCTTTTTCGTGAAGGGTCACTTTGATCCCACCACTTCGTGATTTGCTTTATAGTTTGAAACAAATATCTTTTGATAACTCCGCCATTCTCAAACCTGTGTTGGGGTAAGAGGTGGGACTCATCATCACCTCTGAACCATTGAAAATCAAGAAGGATGCAACTTCAGTGACACTGTCGAAGTCGCAGAACTTAATTTTTTAGACTAAACTCGGCGTTGCCTTATTTTCTGTTTTACGGTAACGCCTCGGAGCCATTAAAAATGCTCATTGATACCGGTTCGAATAAAAACAATATCCACCCGAAACATGCTAAAATTTCCCATAAAATTGATAAACCATTTTATGTATCTTCAGTAGCAGGAGACATAAAAGGGCCTATTACGAGACTCAAATAACTCTCTCATCACACGGAAACCGCCGACTCGAACGTTAGAGAAAATTGCATTACGGTCACTTGTTCGAGTCGATGAAAGTTTCATCGATTTTTTTCCAAGCGCAACTGTCAAAGTGGTGTGAATCGACTGTTGCATTTTGTAAACAATGAAAAAATTGTGAAGAGTTCGGTTTGTGTTTTTTCTCCAATTTAAAGCGAAAAGATACCTTCGCATTATGAAAACGCCATATTTTACTTCAAGTGTAGCTTATGTATCGTAATTTACATAAGACTTCGATAGAACTTGTTGGCACTTTCCGTAGCACTAGACCACTACGGATAAAAATTTGTCGTATTCGAGATCCCGTTCGAGAACCGTAATGCAATTTTTCCCAAATTGTTCGACAGATTACTTTGATCGACAAAAAAGTTCTCGAACGGGAGCCGAACGGAAACTCGAAGATGAGGCATAATGCAAATGTGCCGTTCGAGTCGGAAATTCTCGAACGTTCGAGTCTCGTAATAGGCCCTAAAAATCGAAGCTTATTCACAAGCTCGACTATTCAAACCATTTTCAGATAAAATGTTAAAATTTTATCATCTTGAAAACTTGAAATCATTCGATGCCATAACAGGGCACGATTCACTGAAAGAAATCAAAGCAGTTATTGATACAACACCAATGATGAATTAATCATTAACGGTACAAATGTAATACCCCTACACCAATATGAATTACAGGAAGTAAATAAAATAAATATCCGCGATAGTCATCTCAACCAAAACGAAAAAATACAGCTACATAACCTATTACAGGAATATCAGGATCTTTTGAACCACCTGATTCTAAATTACCTTTTACGTCACAAGTAAAAGCTACCATAAGGACAAAAAATGAACCGCCAATCTACAGTAAAACTTATCCTTATCCCCAAGCACTTAAAGGTGAAATTAACAGGCAAATTGAAAATCTCCTAATTGATGAAATTATCAGACCTCCAAATCCCCATACAATGCCCCAGTGTGGATTGTTCCAAAAAAAAACTGGACGCTGCAAATGAAAAAAAATATAGACTTGTCGTAGACTACAGAAAATTAAATACTCAACCAATAAGTGATAAATATCCTATTCCGGATCCATCTACTGTTTAAGCCTTGATCTAGCATCCATCCGGGAGGTCCGCGACAGCCGAGCGGTAGCGCCGGTTAGAAAATCGGCCCATGAGCGTTGGGGCTCACCACCTCGACGGGGTTCGAATCCCAACCGAGACCGGACCCTCCCCTGTACGAGAGGACTGACTATCCAAGTACAACAGGGAATCAAGTCTCGTAAGCCCTTAACGGGCAGGTATGACCAAGAGGTCGTTACGCCAAGAAGAAGAAGATCTAGCATCAGGATTTCATCAAGTACCCATGTCGGAGAACGACATCGAAAAAACTGCATTTTCGATAAACAACGGAAAATATGAATTCGTACGCATGCCCTTTGGATTACAAAATGCACCCTCCATATTCTAACGCGTCATGGACAACACTTTGAGAGAACACATCCGAAAAATATGTCACGTTTACATCATCGATGTAAACACATAATCATTTTTAGTGAAACAATTGAAGAACATCTGCATAACTTGAAAATTGTCTTAGACACATTGCGAGCCGCAAATTTCAAAATACAGCCAGACAAATCCGAATTCTTAAAAACAGAAGTAGAATTCCTCGGATTCATTGTCTCAAGTGAAGGACTTAAGCCAAACATAAAAAAAGTTGAAGCCATAAAAAAATTCCAAGAACCACAGAACCTTAAAGAACTGAGAAGATTTTTAGGGCTGTCAGGTTATTACCGCAGGTTTATTAAAAACTATGCACACTTGGCAAAACCCATCACAAAACTCCTAAGAGGGGAGGATGGCCATCGCAAAATTTCAAAAAACGAATCAAAAAAAATGTTCCTATTAAATTTGATCAAAATGCAAAGAACGCATTCCAAACCTTGAAAGACGTAATATCTTCTAATGATGTTTTAGTTTTTCCAGATTTCCAGAAGCCATTTGAACTGACAACAGATGCATCAGATAAAGCACTAGGAGCTGTGCTTTCACAAAAATGCCACGACGGAGATAGACCAATAACCTTCATTTCCCGAACTCTTTCCCAAACTGAGGAAAATTATACAACAAACTAAAAGGAGATGCTTGCAATCGTGTGGGCACTACATACACTGAGAAATTTCATATACGGAGCAAAAATTAATATCCATACTGATCATCAACCATTAACACTTTCTTTATCACCGCAGAACAACAACGCAAAGTTGAAAAGATGGAAATCATTCATAGAGGAAGACGATTACCAGTTATGTACCAACCAAGACGATCGAACGTCGTAGCCGACGCCCTATCCAGAATACAAATTAACTCACTAACACCAACCCAGCACTCAGCTGATGAAGACGATAATTCATATATCCCTTCAACAGAAGCACGCAAACAGCAATAATAAGCCCTTTACCCAAATTTAAAAGGCATATTTTCATTGAACCAAATTTTACTACAGATTTTATCAAGCATAAATTCAAAAAAGTTATTAATCCAAACGTAATTAATGGAATTCATACAGATGAACAAACAATGGGAATTATCCTAGAAGTCTATAAAAATCTTTACAATCCAAAAACATTTAAAGCTAGATTTTCTCAAATACAAGTCGAAGATCTTTGCGACGTAGAAAAACAAATTGAAGAGATTAAAAATATCCATAATTTTGCACACAGAAACGCTAAGGAAAATTCATAAAAATTCTACTTCCCCGGAATGCATACACCTGCTCAATTGCGGCTTACAAGCATATAGTGGCGAGAACCAATCGCTGAGGGGAATCATGGAAGCGAATTGTGGCGGCTGCTAACCGGTAGCAAATTTGCGCTTGTCTGGCAACCTTGCAATGGCGGCGCTGTTCACCGCACATTCAAATGTGTTACACAAATGACCGTTAGACGTCGTGCTAAACAATTAATGGAGCGCGTTGAAAGGAAAAAACATATTCAGTTTTTGACATAATAGTTTTTGCGTAACAACTAATTACGAAATTTCTTTTAAACGTACTTCTTTATAACTTTAACACGACATCTATCTTCATAAAATGAATCTAAGAAAATAAGGAAAAAATATCAATACACTCTTTAAAATTCTTTTAACTATCGTTACAGAGTGATTACAACCCTGTTGATCAAGCTTATAGTAGCAGATATAAGCATATATGATTTAAGTAATAATCCCTTAGCTATAATACCAATAAGTAAAGCTAAAGTTCAAATCGGATATGTAAGGACGATGCATCCAATCGATTTATCATACATAGAAGAAGCAGTATAATAGTATAGTTTGATTAATATAAAAGCTAGAACGCCTTTAAGGAAACCTTTAGAAAGATTATACCGTTTACAAACAGAGAAAAACGATGGGACACGATCGGAAAAGTTTGGAAGTGGATCGCAGGAAATCCAGACGCCGACGACCTACACATCATTAACTCAACGATAAACTCACTAATAGCTAAAAGCAACAAACAAGTAGTTATCAACCAAGGTTTAAATGAACGACTCTAACAAATAACCGAAGTCGCCAACAAGGTTATCAACATCGAAAATCAACGATACGTAACGCACCTGACAGAGATTCGTCAATTAATCCTGTTATCAAACATGCACATGCTACAAGAAAAATTAGAATTAATTGAAGATGCCATCATACATGCCTTCAATAGTTTTAGCCACCTGTTTGACTACAACGTCTCCATCCCTGCCTTTCGTTCGCGCCTTAACAACTCTCTCTTGTAATCTATCCCTCTCCTCCTCTCGTGATCTGTCTCGTTGTTTTAAGTTTAACTATAGATTTAAGAAACTTTGTATAGCCCGCGTGGCAAAAATTGTGTGAAAATAAATGAAATGAAATACTCGCGAAACACGGGATTCCAAGCAGCAAGCTACTATCCCTAGATGATCTAAACTCCATAGCCCAATTCCTAGAGAGTAACAACATTACTTACCGTACTCCAGAGGAATTGCTAGGGTAATCAACTGCGCAAGTTCCTGTAAATCAAATGCATATTATCTACATACTGAAGTTCCCCAAAGTAACCACACAAATGTACGAATACGAATACATTGACTCCATAATCCAGCACGAGAGACGGATTATCGTAAAACAAAATTTCATAATACAAAATCGAACGCATGTATTCGAAATTAAGAAAAGATGCTAAGAGCAGGAAAATTTCCACATATGCCTACAAGTAAATCTGCAACAACCCACCAAATGCATAGAAAAACTCGTGAAACGAGAAGACGACGAATGTCAATACGAAAAAAATTACATCCCCTAGTGGGACAAGGCCTCTCTCCGAAGAGAGTTTTCGGTGACCGAAAGACGGTATATTATAGATAGATAATATATACAGATAGACGGTATATTATAGATATAGATCGGTGGTCAGCCGTTCGTAATACCGGGGGGTGCCAGACACGAGATTCGATCCCACACCTGTGGCGTGGAATTTCCTCGCGCTACCACTGCGCCATGGGCACCCCCACTCGAAAGGATTGGTGAAACGCATTAATGACGCTAATATTCTCATTCATGATGCCATCGCAGAAGTATCATCAAATTGCAGTAATGCAAGCCAAGTATTGAACGGGTCATACTTGATACAATTTGAAAATTGCAACATAATCATCAACGGAAAAATTTATTCAAACAATGAAGCCATCATTCGCGGTAAACCATACCACTCGACAGCGGGAATAAAAGTCAATATAAGCGAAATTGAAGACAGACCACCGATAGAATATCTAAACAATCTTACGTTGCAACATCGAGAAACGCTACATAGTATAAATCTACAAAACAATTCCATCAAATGGAAAATTCATGCATTCAGAGGAACTTTCATGTTACTATTCATATGCGCAACCGTAATCTGCTTATTTTTCAACAGAAGGAGAATGGTAAAAGTAAACATAAACCAAGAACCGCAACGCGGAGAAACATTCGTAAGCAGACCAACATCATTCCACGCAGCAACAAGACTTTGAGGACAAAGTCATTTAAGAAGGGAGGAGTCAAGACAACGCCAGCGCATACATTGTGGACAACGCCATCGCATACATTGTGGACAACGCCAGAGCATACATTGTGAGTCAGCATTCGATCATCCCGACGCGGCCCCCGGACCACAACATTATGCTGAGTTGCAGCTTCCCATAGCAACGCGAACCGCCCGCATTATGCTGAGTTGCAGATTCCCGCAGCGCGTCGGACCACCTAGAATCAGAAGACCGTGAACCAACGATCCAGATCGCGAACCGATCATCAGTTGGTATCCAGCATCCGAAACCGATAGTTGGGTATTAACCCGCACATATGTTGTAGGAAATAAAGTTTAAGTTTTTTTAAAACTCAAACACCAGCAGCAGTGCGTTAACTATCGCCTTCTTTGACGATGGTGCGACGGGAACGTTCATCGACCACCAGCTTCTCAGCCAGTTGAGAATAAAGGGTATCCCACGTCCTCTTTGTGTGTCCTGGACGAGAAACCATACCAGGGATGAAAAAGACTCAGTACAGCTTTCCCTAGGGATTTCAGGCTCTAGACAGGGCAGTCAAGTGTACAATTTGGAGAAGGTACACTCAATGCGTACTTTGCAGCTTCCGTGTCAAACGGTTAACCCAGGAAAGTTGGTGGAGTCCATCTGAGCAACGTGCCACTAGACGCTTACTCCGGACGACCAAGCATACTAATAGGAATGGACAGCTGGCACCTTGGACACCCATTGCGTAGTAAGTAACCATCCGATGGAGGCCCCGTGGTTTCCAAAACACGCCTCGGGTGGGTGTATATGGATCGGGTGAAACAACCTCGGCCAGCCTCGGCAATGTATTCCATGGCGTACATGTATGCCATTATTGGGACGAGGGCAAACTCGATAAGGCCCTACGCGATTTCTTCACATTAGATTCACTGGGCATCCAAGCCAATGGTAAATACCTGTTGTCGAAGGAAGAAGAACGTGCTTTAGAAATCCTTAATGCGGGGGTACAATTGAAAGAGCGACGATACGAAGCCCCCTTACTGTGGCGATATGAATCAGTCAAATTGCCTTGCAGCAAAACCATGGCCCTTAAACGACACGCTTGCCTGATGAAAAGACTAGCAGGAGACAAGGAGTTAGCCGAGGCTATGACGTTGAAGATATGTGAGTACGAGAAAAAGGGTTAAATTCGAAAGATGTCCCCCGAAGAATGTGAGGAAACCTCACCAAATGATTGGTACTTGCCAATCTTTCCAGTAGTAAACCCGAACAAGCCCGGAAAGTTAAGAGTCGTGTTCGACGCCGCCGCAAAGGTGAATAACACAAGCCTGAGTTCGGCACTCCTAACTGGGCCCGACCAACTGGTGAGCCTCCTAATGGTTCTGCATAAGTTTCGAGAGGGCCGGGTGGCGCTAACAGGAGAAATACGGGAAATGTTTTTCCAAATAGCCATGAGAAAAGCTGATCAACGCAGCCAGATGTTTTTCTGGGAGCCTAACTGGAAAAAGGACGGAAAGCCGCAACAATATTTGCAACAAGTTATGTCATTCGGGCGGCGTGTTCGCCAAGTACGGCTCACTACGTGAAAAACATAAACGCAGACCTGTAGCATGCTTATGCTATACAGCCTTAAAATGATGACAATGTCACAAGAAGAACCGGAACGATTCAAACCGAACATACTTTGTATCACAATGTCAATTCAACCATACTCGAACCAACTGACCTATATATTCGAAGACGAAACGCAAGCAGATTTTGGCCAATGCATCGAAACCAAAACAGCGCAACTCGCAAGCGCATCGCGACGCGTAAAGGCACAGTCACGCGAAAACAATAACAAACAGCGTGACCACCGCGAACGCTTCAAGCGGAAGAACTTTGAATAACATAAACACGAAATCGAGCGCATAACGATGCGACAAGAAAGATACATTCTTCAGACAAGATAGGAAAACCATTTATTAAAATTCAGAGGGCAGGAACACAAAGTAGGAAGTTAAACTTTCACCAACGTTACGTAAATAAGGAACAACAGAACTAACCAATCAGAAGACGAAATGATGTCAACTAACCCCATTGTACCAACGTAGTAATAATGAGTATAAAATAAAGAGATACGACAAATGACAGTGCAGTCGAGAAGTAGAGCACTGAAGAGTCAGAGTCGGAGTTAGACTCGGAGGACGTTTGTCGCGTATAAACGAACAGACGAGTCTAAGTTTATTTTCCTGACTGATCCAGCAGTAGCAGCTCACTCCTCACTCTGGGCGGCCTTCTCCCATCGTTTTCCACGTCTACCACAGACCGTTTTCAACATCAATTCCCCAAGGCAGCGAGTTGTATCAAGTTTAAACATTACGTAGATGACTTACTTGCCAGCGTAGACAGCCGAAGAAGTCATTCAGGTAGCGTGTAACGTCCGCCATATTCACGCTCAAGGGGGGTTTGAAATAAGAAACTGGCTGTCGAATTCAGCTGTTCTAATGGAGCAGATGCAAGGAAACACGGATACGGCACGAAGTCTGGCCATCAGAACAGAACCCTCACTTGAAAAAGTGCTTGGCATGTGGTGGGACACCACTTTAGACTGTTTTACTTTCAAGGTTGGAACGAAGCACGATGAGAAGCTAAAGCGAGGAGATCGGCTACCAACTAAGAAGGAAATGCTAAGTGTCTTAATGACAATTTACGACCCAATGGGCCTCCAGGCCAATATACTTATGCTTTTGAAGATAATAGTACGAGAAGCTTGGCGAGCAAAGTGCGACTGGAATGAACAAATCCCGGAAAAAATATCCCACAGATGGCTCCAGTGGTTATCGGTTCTGCACAACGTAAGCAGCGTCAGTATCGCGCGTTGCTATCGAACAAGGACAAGTGGTGGAAGTTCGGACGTGTTTTGTGATGCGAGTGAGAGCGGTGCCGCAGCCGTAGCTTACCTTCGTTTCGAGGAAATGGGCGTTATCGAATGAGCGTTAGTCGACTCGAAAACGAAGGTGGCCCCCCTGAAATTTATGTTCATTGCTAGATTGGAGCTTCAAGCAGCTGTAATAGGGGCTCGTCTTGCCGGAACCATAAAGGAATCTCACCGCCTAATGATAGAGAAGCAGTTCTTCTGGACAGATTCTAGGAATGTTATGAGCTGGATTCAATCTGATCATCGTCGATATAGCCAGTTTGTGGCATTCCGAGTAAGTAACATCTTAGACGTCTCCGAAATCAGCGATTGGAACTGGATATCAACGAAGGACAACGTGGCAGATGAAGCAACCATATGGCATCAAATACCTGTACTAGATATGTCCAGCCGCTGGTTCCAAGGGCCAAGATTCCTTTGGAGTAGTCAAACCGACTGGCCTACCGAGTGCGATAGTCCCGGTGAAACGTTAGAAGAAGCCCGTCTCCACTTGCTACACCCGTAAGAGCCCGTAAGAGTTGAAAGATTCTCCAATTGGTGGAGACTATTAAGGACAGTTGCCTACGTGCACAGATACATTGAAAACTTGAAGAAAACGGCAGCGCAGAATATGAAAGTGAGTGGCCCCCTAACGCACTCACGATCGAACGGACGATTTACCTAAAAATTCAACAAGATGCGTATCCGGAGGAGCTCTGTGTATTAAAGGGCACCGACGTTGGCCCTTCTTGGGAAACTTCACTTCCGAAGTCAAGTCCATTGTACAAGCTCTCTCCGTATTTAGATGAACAAGGCACCATACGCATGAAAAGCCGTATCACAAACTGTGAATGGGTTGAAGAGTCTGCTAAGCGTCCTATTATTCTACCGCGACAACACTACGCGACTGAACTAATCCTTGCTTCATACCACAGAAAATATGGCCACATGAATCATCAGACCGCGCTCAACGAAATCCGACAGAAGTACTGCATCCCTCGCTTGAAAAGTACATATGAACGAGTCCGTAGAAATTGCCAACTCTGTAAAGTGCGCCGCGCAACACCACAAGCACCTTCGATGGGAGATCTACCGCAAGCCCGGCTAGCGGCATACCAAAGACCCTTCACACACACCGGAATTGATTATTTTGGTCCCATGCTAGTGACCGTCGGCCGGCACTCAAAAAAACGTTGGGGAGTGTTGCTGACGTGCCTAACGACTAGAGCGATACACGTTGAAGTCGCCCATTCGTTGAACACCGACTCCTGTATACTCGCCATTCGGAACTTTACAACGAAGATAGGTCAGCCGGTGGAATTTATAAGCGATCGGGGCACGAATTTCGTCGGCGCTGCGCGAGAACTTCGAGAAGCATTAGAGTCACTAGACCAATCGCAGCTGATGACCGAGTTCGTGCAACCTAACACTACATAGACCTTCAACCCACCAGCTGCTCCTCATTTTGGTGGCTCGTGGGAAAGATTAGTACAATCGGTAAAAAAGACACTATCAGCCATCGCTCCCCCCCCCCGCCAGCCCTGATGAAATCCTTACATCGCAATTAAGTGAAGTCGAATTCATCGTAAATTCAAGGCCGCTGACAGATGTCCCTCTTGATAACGATTCTGATTTTCTTCTTACCCCAAATCACTTTTTACTAAGGAGCTCAGTCCAAACCACAGGGTCCAAACCACCGATCGCACTAGACGACAACCCAAAAATGCTACAATCCTGGAAGTCATCCCAACAGCAACGGGCCGCCGGTCTGAATTGTAGTTCGGAACCCTGTAGCGGGCAATGTGAGGCGGGCAAAACATACGGAGCGGGGAAAGGAGGGGGATAACGGACAAAAAGGGATAGCTAGCGCCCGAGAGATTGATCCGAGGAGATCGCGATAAGCGATAAGGACTGATGAGGCAGTTGCGAACAAGAATCATAAGAATAAAGACTGGGTTTTTTTTAACTCCATTGTCAAAAGTAAGACGTGTTAAAATTCGGTTTAATTCTAAAATCTTTGCACTCGCAACTCACGTTGAGTAGCTTCAACAACCGGACCAGTCATTTTGACTGGTCAGGTACTTTTTCAATCAAATTTATTTCTAAGGCTGAACAATTGTACCAAATGTTAATGCATAACTTGCACACAACCAATGAAATGTTCATTTTTATGTATTCAAAAATAATTTTTTTTTTTTAATAATTTGCGCTTAAGTTTCAAGCGTAAAAACCGCGGTAGTTCTAGTGTAAATAGAACATTTGTTTTATTTGTTCGATACGTCGTTACCATTTCGATTGTTCGTTCGTAACCGATTAATATCGGCCTCATTCTTCTTTGGAATGCTCGTGTAATTGCTCGTTGCCATGGCTAGTTGCTATGCTCGTGAACGTACTCGCGGCTAAACTCGGTGACAACAGCTAGTTTTAGGTAAAAAGCGTCAGTTATCCAAGTGTTAAAACGGAGAAAAATAAAAAAGAATTTATTCCCGTATCAATGTAATGTATCAACCCGGCACTATTTTCCAGCGTTGACGGTAATGGGCGTCTGAACGTGTGGAATCTCAATCAAAACACAGATGTCCCGGTAGAGTCGGTGGTAGTAGACGGGCAGCCGGCACTTAACCGCGTCTTCTGGACACCATGCAGCAGACATGTCATGGTTGGTGCCGAAACTGGTCATATCTACATGTACGACCTAGCAAACAGAGTCGCCAACCCGCGCATCGATGAATGGAACAAGCTTGACGCTGTGCTGTATGATTTAAGAATGTACCAGACAAACAAGCTCGATTAGTTCGACTCAGTATCCCAATATGATGGCCATAATACTTCGCAGATCTCGTACCGAAGGCCGTTTCTTCATTTGACGATCATTATTGGTGTTTGCTGGGTTTCTACACTTCACGGGCAGTTGCAGAAATTCGAGTGAAAATACTTTCGAAGCGTAAGTACAGTTTGTTGCACCATGAAAAACGGGATGGTGATTGCGTAGGAAAGTAGCATTGGCGTTACAAATATCATCTCAGCTTGGACGAAATATTTTCTCACAAAATACTGTACAGCTGCTATCGTGAATGCTTATCGAGGTGAGGATTTCCTGTCCGAACTCCTATGAAGGGGCTCGTCCTTTAGGACCGGCTATAAAAGCCATATGTCCACCCGCCGTCCACGGGAGGGATAATTCCTTCCGTTGTCAGGACACAAGAACTCGTGGTCCGCTTGATTGACTCAAGCAGTACGAGATGTGCGGCAGCTAGGATTTTTCTGACCTGAGCTCCAGCTCGGCGTGACCACGCGGTCGTGCCGTAACCTTACTTTTCCGCTAACCCTTTCAGGAAACTTGTGCACTGCTAACCTCCGCTCTGATTCACTACCGAACTGGAACTGATCTGGCACAATTGAAAACTATTTTTGGCAACACAACACGCGTTATTATCTTCGAGTTCCAGATTCCAAATGGCGTTGCAATGCCGAATGACAGATGAACTAGTGTTGGCAGAATCGGGATTCGGAAGATTCGAAGATTCGATCCCTAGACGGATTCCAAAGATTCGAATCCCATTTGACGGATTCTAAAGATTCGAATTGCTGTAAACATTCTATTCACTTTCTGCCATTAGTTTTTGCACTGGTATGCACTTTCGAAAAATAAACACTTCATACAAATCGAAAATGTATTCTCCATTAAAATTTGTTAAACTTCAATTTGTTATACATTCATATATGTATGTAATAAAATATAATATCTATAAAAGACATGTAAACACTTTCAATAGACTAAACTGAACCCAATGTGATGGAATGGTCTAGGCTTGAGTTATAAATAGTTGCAATATCGTTCCGATGCCTCCCTTTTCGTGCAGGCCAAAGAAGCCACTTTGCCACAATTTTCCAAATCTCGGTGCAAATTTGACCACCAACGCCGTAGTATATCGACGGACGGGATACAAATCCTGATCTTACGGTAGGTGATCACATTTGATACTCTTTTCCTTCTTCCTCGGATGGGAAATGTGATAGAAGGGATCGTTCGACGGTCCAATTGGCGGATATGTCCACGTACTACGATGGCCATAATACTTCGCAGATCTCGTACCGAAGGCCGTTTCTTCATTTGACGATCATTATTGGTGTTTGCTAGGTTTCTACACTTCACGGGCAGTTGCAGAAATTCGAGTGAAAATACTTTCGAAGCTTAAGTACAGTTTGTTGCACCATGAAAAACGGGATGGTGATTGCGTAGGAAAGTAGCATTGGCGTTACAAATATCATCTCAGCTTGGACGAAATATTTTCTCACAAAATACTGTACAGCTGCTATCGTGAATGCTTATCGAGGTGAGGATTTCCTGTTTTGCAATAAAAAGGTTCCCAACAAACCGTCCGGGATTAACTTGTTAGTTATAGTTGTAGTTTGCTCTAGCTTTAAGTATGCACACAAATCAACACGTTCTGAGGTGAAAAAAGACATTACCATTTTCCAATCCCGTGATCTAACTCGTCTTGTTCGTACGCGATTACAATGCGAAATGAGAGCTACCTTAGTTACGGAATTCGATATTTTCCGACCAAACAAGAGATTAAAGCGCCTTTTGTGAGGTATTATTTGCATGCTAGCTACTATCTTGTTTTTCTCAGTCCAATCAATAACAGTTGGTTTACAACAGCATCCATTCGAAGTCTACATATTCTAAATGATGGTGTGAGGTTGCGAGGGATTCTTTTAGGTGACATCTGAAGCTAAGATTGCCTGTCGTTGAGCTGCTCGAAACATTCGGGTAACGCATACTCATAATACATAAACTTACCATACACTCACGAAAATGTTCAAACGGTCATTTTTGTTTTAAAACAGAATGGACAATGCATCTGTTTTCAACGAAGCGTGAACAATGCAGATAGACATCCTGGCCATTCGTTTCTCAAGTACACATAGTTTGACGAACGAAAAAATTAGGTTTTAATAACATGATTCAACAAGACATAAATAAGCTTAGTGAAACAGATTATATCGAGGAATCGCAAAGGACTAACCAAGTTGAAATTTTTGTTCAACATTTAGAAACAAACGTCTTGTTACCAAGATTTGAGCTTCAAATCGTGTACAAAGCAATCACAGTAACCACAATTGTTGCTGCACCAACGAGGTGCTCAACGGAAAAGACTCAAAAACAAAATAAAAACGGCCAGTTTGAACCCGAACGGAACTGCACCATAAAACCCAAGAACCTTATAACGCTGCCCCCTTGAGTCGAACCACAACATAGGAAAAAACCCACCATAAACTGTAACATCTCAGTACCCGGTATGATCGTAGGTCCAAATAAAACCTTTCGAAAAGGACACGACGTACCGGAAACGAGATGCCTAGAATAATAGATAACAAACGCATAGGACAATTTCGCATCAGTTTAGGGTAGATCAGAAACAATAATTATCGATCGGCGCCACGAAACGAACCCGACATGTAAATTCTCGTTACCTCTCGCGATCCGGAACCCAAATAAACAAGAAAGCAGGCAAAGGGCACGGCGCGCCGGTAACAGAATATTTTAGGCGATACAACGCATAAAAAAGTGGGTAGAATATTCAGGGAAAAACCGATCGGTAAAAAACCCAAAAAAGGATCACCGATCCTTTTCACCACGCACATACATTTAAGTAATCCGAACTTTGTACATACACAAATACCATGAAGAAATTCTGGTATATAAACAGAAACAAATCATAGAATAAATGAGTGTTAAGTTGAAACTCAGACGATTCACTTCGTAGGTTATTTTGACCGCTACACTCGCTGGTATTCTGCCACTGAAAGAAAGTTCGGAACGATCAACTCTCCCCATCTGTTGCATAGGCCTCCGTCATAAGCTTGAGGCAACTAGCTTGATGGTAATAGAGAGTCAGAGACTTCGACAATTTTGTCCCCCGGTAGATATCAGTAATCCTTCCCCTACTTTTCTTTAAAAACCGTTACCACGCGGGATAGCAAGCTAGGAGGTCTACCTTCGCGGGGCCTGTTTGCTAGAACGCGCCGTAACATTGGTGGCTCCAGAGAGGATCATTCACGAAATTTTCCTCAAAACGATTAGATTCTTGCTTGGGTAACCCGGACCAAGAAGAATAACATCAGCAAAAAACTCCGTCGAACATAAAAAGAGTGAAGCTAAGGCATCGGGAAAAAACCCAGTAGCTTGACTACGCCGTTACAAAAGCCACTCAAGTAAAATGTCGGTAGACCCCAAGATGGCACGACGATCAACGAAGTATTTTGTGGATAATAAGAACGGGAATTGTCGGCTTTGCGACAAACCCGATTCAACCAATACGCACATGGTGGGACGAGTGCGACCGTTGGTTTCATTTGACTTGCGCAAAGTTAACGAAGTTGCCTACAGCAGAAGAAGAATTTATGTGCATCAAGTGCAACGCCGACCGAGCCAAAGCGGTACCCTTACCACAAGATGAAGCAGGACCGTCCAAAGAAACTAAACCTAAACCCGCTGAACCGCCAATTACCACAATAGCCGACCTGGTAGCAGCATTGAACGTTGGTAATACGGTCACCACCAACCACTTGCTTCGAATGTCGCTCAACGACCTGCCCCATTTCGATGGCAATCCGAGAGATTGGCCGGCATTTGACAAGGCCTTCAAGGAAACCACAGAGGCAGCTGGATTCAACGACTTAGAAAATATGAATCGACAACAGAAATGCCTGAAAGGTGACGCCCTGAGAAACGTCAAGGCTCTTTTCTTCGATCCGGGGAATGTCAACATCATAATCGAACGCTTAAGAACTCTCTTTGGTAGATCAGAGCAAGTCTACCAAGAACTCTTAAGAGAAGTTCAAAGGAAGGCGGATCCGAACCGGATACCAGACTTTAGCCTCGCACTGGAGAATCTAGTGGCCAACATACAAACACTTAACAAACCATCCTACCTTAGCGACCACCGGCTCATCAACGAGCTGGCCAGCAAATTGCCACAAGACAAGCAGCTCCAGTGGCTTAGAAGGACGGACGAACTAGAAGCACAGGGAGAGATGCCGACACTACTACACTTTAGCGCCTGGCTGGCAAACATCGCAAGTAACCTTCGTCGACTACCCAAGGCAGTCGAAAAAAGACCATTGAATTTGCACGAATCAACAAAGCCAGAAAGGAAAGCATGTACAAAACAAGAACGCAGCATTAAACAGCAGAAGGAACGAAAAACATGCCCAAACTGCAACGGTGGTCACAACATTCTAAATTGTGACCAATTTAAAGACAAGACGCCTTCAGAAAGATATGAAATAATAAAAAGAGAGAAACTCTGCTCGAGCTGCCTTCGATCCAACGGGCACGAAGAAAGCACATGTTGGTTTGCCAGAGAATGCGGTATCAACGGGTGCAAAGAAAAACATCACCGTATGATACACCTCACGACCGTGCAGAATGTACCAACAAACTACCACGACATCGGCCAGAGTCCAACAAACGTATACGTTGGCGTTCATGTTGAAGTAGAACCAGAGCTTCAGAGAAAACAACCTACGTTCAAAAGGCGAGAAAGTGAAAAGTCAGAGAAGACCGCTATGCCTCAAGAAATCATTATGAGTAAAAACTTCAGAAAAAGGGAAGCATGCAACGCAACAGCAGAACGTCTCCAAGAGAATCAAACTAAGGACGACCCACGTATTAATGAAAAGAAAAAGAAACAAAAAGATTATGAAAGTCATGCAACACGATTCGAGGACTTCATCAAAACATCTGTCTCGAGATTCAAAATGGATAGTGCCGAAATGTTAGATGCAATGGACAAGTTCTTGCTCACTTATCTAACTACGCCGAATCGACCACATGAATTCTCATCGGTAGCAGACAACCAGATAAAGAGCATACAGCATTCACCGCAGGCTATCCCATCAAGTATAGCATCTAGCAGAGCTTCAGTATGTACAACTAGGCACAATGTTCAGCGAAAAGACTTTTCGACTGCGCAACTCAACAATCTGCACTGCGCAGCCCAACTGAAGGATGAACCCGCCAACGCCACAAGACAACCAAGCAGTGAAGACAAATGCAAGACGACCATCAAATGTCTTGATGAACCATCCAGCAACGTATCAATTATCAAAACACACGTCGCTCCGGGTGGACAAGTACAATCGGTGGAGGTTAAAACAGCCAGCACCACCCTCAAAAGCCCAGCCGTCGAAGTAGCAGTTGTGGATTTAGAACAAAAAGAGCACATACTTCTACACTCTATACCTACCCCGACACCTCTGTGTGAAGAATCGTCAGCCAAGAAGAAAGTAGAACGAATCGCACCATGCAACTGGGCCCAAAAATTGCTCCTGACACTACTAGTACTCAGCGTCGGGATCACGGCAGCCGTCAACATCAAGCCGGCGAACGAAGGCGGAATCCTGTTTAATCATCTAGGCAGCTGCTTAGTTCAACGAGGAATTATACAAAGACGCATCCCTTTGGACATCTCGCCCAGAATCGACATAGGCCAAATACACCAACTCCGCTTCGATCTGCGATCAGTGTACTAAAAATTCGCCAGCAAGAACCAACTACCGGACGACACACTGAAGGAGGCCGTCGCGATGGTAAGTGTACAAAGCAGAGCTGCAGAAAGAGAAATACGCTTTACATCGCGAGTAAAAAGAGTCGGAGGCATCTTAGGGTTTTTAAAAGATTTGTTGGTAGGTGGAAATGACGTGGAAAAAGAAATTGATGAAATGCAATCGGCAGAAGAAATCAAATACAAAAGAATATTAAGCACTATCACAACGGTGAATGAAAAATCTAAAGAATTAGAACAGAAATTCAAAGACAAAAGCGATAATTTGTTATCAAACATAATGCAAGCTAATTCAGAACAACAAGATATCTCCACAAAGTTACACATTGTAGAGCTAATCTTGCTAGCTCATCAAGTAATCGATAACATTTCTGAAAAATATAGGATGCTTAGAACCAGTCCAATTCAAGAAGAAGAACTAAAAAGACTATACAACCAAATAGAGAAAGAATTACCAGAAACCGTTCGGATAATTCGAACACATCCTTCATTCTCCATTGAAGAAAGAGAGCAATCACTGGCTATCATATTAAAGACAATTTTGGTGGAAACGATTCCCTTCGAGGTATTCCAAGCCTATCCCGTTCCAGACAGGGCAAGCAATTCGATCATAGAGATAGAAAAAACGAAAATAGCAGTGAATGATAATTGGGATCATTTCTATCCAACCCACTTAAGCGAATTGAATCAAACTCATTTCATTGTAAACCATCCAATAATTGAAAGGCGTATAGATTGCCTAGCAGAAAAATTACTTTCCGTAAACGAGTCAACGCAGTGTACAACAAGAAAGTTAGAAACACCATATGCGAAATTAATTCATATGAAAGAGGCAAACTCCGTGCTTTACTACACGGACAACATTGAAAGCATTAGATTACATTGCGGTAATACGAATATAACACTTGGCAACTGTGGAATTGGATGATAATTGCATAATAGAAACCGCTAATGAGACTGTAAAAGCCGATATGTCATTCAAGAAAACAACAAAAACCTACTTTAAGAAGCATAAAGAAATTCAAGAACCGGAAGTTGTCGAAAACACGGAAACAAAAGCCGTAATTGAAAACACGGAAATAAGTTTCACGATGCTCCACGTCACCGTGATCGGAATAATTGCAATAATCCTAGTTATAGTTAGCATCACGATAATAATGTACACGCAAAGAAAATGTACCGTTAAAAAGATAGAAGCGATTGAAGCAAAACAAGAAAAAAATGCAGAAACAGAAATGACCGAGTTCATTAACAAACCTCGATTCGGGCCAAAACTTAGAGGTAATTCACCGAGTTGAATTACGAGGGGGAGAATGTTGCTGCACCAACGAGGTGCTCAACGGAAAAGACTCAAAAACAAAATAAAAACGGCCAGTTTGAACCCGAACGGAACTGCACCATAAAACCCAAGAACCTTATAACGCTGCCCCCTTGAGTCGAACCACAACATAGGAAAAAACCCACCATAAACTGTAACATCTCAGTACCCGGTATGATCGTTGGTCCAAATAAAACCTTTCGAAAAGGACACGACGTACCGGAAACGAGATGCCTAGAATAATAGATAACAAACGCATAGGACAATTTCGCATCAGTTTAGGGTAGATCAGAAACAATAATTATCGATCGGCGCCACGAAACGAACCCGACATGTAAATTCTCGTTACCTCTCGCGATCCGGAACCCAAATAAACAAGAAAGCAGGCAAAGGGCACGGCGCGCCGGTAACAGAATATTTTAGGCGATACAACGCATAAAAAAGTGGGTAGAATATTCAGGGAAAAACCGATCGGTAAAAAACCCAAAAAAGGATCACCGATCCTTTTCACCACGCACATACATTTAAGTAATCCGAACTTTGTACATACACAAATACCATGAAGAAATTCTGGTATATAAACAGAAACAAATCATAGAATAAATGAGTGTTAAGTTGAAACTCAGACGATTCACTTCGTAGGTTATTTTGACCGCTACACTCGCTGGTATTCTGCCACTGAAAGAAAGTTCGGAACGATCAACTCTCCCCATCTGTTGCATAGGCCTCCGTCATAAGCTTGAGGCAACTAGCTTGATGGTAATAGAGAGTCAGAGACTTCGACAATTTTGTCTCCCGGCAGATATCAGTAATCCTTCCCCTACTTTTCTTTAAAAACCGTTACCACGCGGGATAGCAAGCTAGGAGGTCTACCTTCGCGGGGCCTGTTTGCTAGAACGCGCCGTAACAACAATCAACTTTCGTAGCTAGCGGCAATAGTAAATGAACTGTTCCTTTCCACTCAATTATCTTGTAATCTAGTTACAAAAGCACACACACGCATTAGAATGCACGGAACTAACATTATAAGCTTGTTTTATATCATAACAATGAATGTGTGCACCATTTCCCGTCACAAACTTAATTCACACACCGTTCTCCACTAGCACTTTTCCCGGCTTTGCACGGCTTTGCGGATGAAATTGAGCGGAAACCAAAGGTGACTTCTTTGACATCTGGCAAGCTGTCGCTCAATTCTTTTGAATAATAATAAATACACACATTGCATATATATGAGAACGAAAAGCCAATGGGCAAAATAACTAAGTGATGCCTCATTGTTTTGCTCGGTTTAAGCACAATTGTAGGAGTGTTGGCGTGCCTTAAAGTGAAACGCCAGTTAGAAGAAACAATCGCGCGGAATAAAATGTATGCTACTACCTATATGAAAAAGTACACAACTGATGCAGAGGTGCATACCAAAATTTGGGGAATGATTCATAAGTGCATAGCCGGTTACGGATTGGAAGAATCGTCAAAAATTACAAAATTATAGCGTGTTCAAAAGGGCGGTCAAAAAGATCACAAAGATGCATTCGGGCAACATTTAAAAGCAAATTAAGTTCAAGTAAAACGACAAAAAAGTCGTTGCACTGCTGAATTTGGAAAAAATCAATGCAACTTTCATCAGCTCTAACAATTGGCGCTAATGCCGTTTTACCTAACGTTCGACTTGCCAATTTTCAACTCAGCAGCATAATGTGTAATTTGTGCACTAATTTACTTGCATACTGCGAATCTAACTAGTGGGTATATTTACAGAGCCCCCTGAAATGAAAGCTGCTGAATGTCGAAAAAAAAAAGGTTCATGTATCATCTCAGTACGGCGATACTATACAATTGCAATTCGAAGCAAATCAAGCAACGGGATATTAAACTAGATCATAATTTTGGATAAATCCAGATGGCGGTCTCGAATAAGTTGACAATGATGAAAAATTTCCTATGTCTCAGCAAATAAAAGCGAATTAAGTGCATCATTGTTATAATAGCAACTTGAACAGGCGTTAAATACATGTTAACATCATACGAGTAATGTTCGACAAAACCATAGTCAAATGTTTATCAGCGTATCAAAGATTGATAAAAAAATAGAAAAAACAAATCTCACTCACCGTTTGTTTTCGCGATATTTGTTTTCATCGCTCCATGCGATATTTGTTTTGTTCATCCATGAACCTAAACATAACTGCATCACACTGACGGAAAATAAACACTTGTCCACGTTATACAGTTAAATAATCTAGAAAATAGAAATTCCTAACCTTTATTAAGATATACTAGTATACAATATGACTGTATAATACTTACATCACATTTCAGCACTGAAATACCTTATCATAAGGTAGGACAAAATAAACTGCCCAGAGAAACAAAACGTAGAAAATCCATATGAAAACCTATAAGCAAAAGTAAGATCACTAGACCAATATCACATCAAACCAATAAAAAACCAGAAGCTGAAACAGAAAAAAAAAACAAGTTTTGTTAGTATTTGTATTTAGAAGGCGATTTAAAAAAGGGAATAGGCGGATATGAACCATCAACTAGTTCGATCCTTTTACTGTAACAACCCTTTTTAGTCAGTAAGTCTGTGCTTGATCTAGATTTCAGATAACCTAATTATTCTACATCTTATAGCTGAGTAATACTGCAGCTTAGCAACTAATTCACAAATCACGGATAAAAAACTCTGAAACAAAGACAAACAATTGAAATGATGAAACCTTAAGACAAATGAAACCAAAATTTATCATAGTTTTATTTAGGAAGTTTTATCACAGCTGATACAAAGCAAAAACTGGTTAATTAGGCTTCAGAAAAAAAAATCAGACGGGCAAACATGGTGTACATGAAATACTTTTCTTTTGATATTATCAAAACTTTTTAACTTTTCTGCGGATATTATGCGCGTCGCATGGAAGTGAAACTAGGAAAACAAATCGCTCATAAAATATGACCTTTGTAACGAATCAGGCTAGTCACTTATCTAAGCACTTCAATGACAATTCAAACTTGCAAACTTAATCTCGGAAGCAGCAGAGTGCAACCATGCATGTTCTCTACAAGCTCTACGAATTGACCGTACAAAGTAATAATTTTCTTTGTCTTGATTACCCGCTGCTTTCCGATGCTTATACAATGATTAAAATTTACATACTGCTTTGAAAAGCACACTGACCATAATGAATGAATTTTCACTCTTCATTACTTTTCCAAATTTTCATTCCCTTTGATTTTCGCTGCTGCTACATGATTGAAGTGTTGCAAAAAGCATCAAGCCGTTCTATAATCGCGTAATACTTATGAAGTTCTTAATAGTTCTTTCATTTAACATCCTTACTAACGAACCGGGGTTCATTAGATTTGAAAAAAGAAATATTCTTGCAAAAATTAAATTTGTAATCCATTTTGGAGCAAATATTAAATTCCATGTGAATGAACCAAATTTAAAGTTAAACGATAAAAATTTAAAACAAAGAAAGTTATGTCTTTAAAATGCTTCACGATTTCTGCGTTTATCGTTTAATGATTGAAATGATGTTCATACGAGAGTTCAGATTCTTGATCAAATCATCTATGTCACTAAAATGCTTTACGATTTCTGTGTTTAACGTTTAATTATAGAAATGATTTTCATACGAAATAGTTCAGATTCTTCATCACAGTACACCTTTGCTTTAACCTTCGTGTCGCGCAAAGCATCGATCAAAATGTTGCTTGCTATCGTTTCTTTGGTAAGAAATTAAATGTCTAAAAAATACAGATAAGAACGAAAAATCATTCCATAAAGTATACCGTCAGGTTAAAGAATCTGAATGAGCCCTGGGGGGTATCGGCGCTTGGGCCACGATTTGTCAAGCTGGGAGAAGAGTCCCAAGTTTATCAAAAAGAATTGATTTTCACAGTCCGCAGTTAGCTTGACCGCCCGGATCCAGACGCCTTCGTAATTTACCAAACATCCATAGTTATGTTCGGACTCTCCTAAGTATTCGTTACGATCCAACTGGCCGTACTCTTGGCACTCCCGCATCATGTTGGGGAAAGCAGCCTCGGAATTGGCCAAGATTGCTCCAACCTGATGGCTGGTGGCAAACTCGGACGCTTCCACTATGACGAGCTCTTGTTCCTCGTGCTATTGAATGTCCGACCGGAGGGAAGCTTTATCGAACTAAAATAGCAAGCGACTCGTATTACCACGATGCATACCTTTAATTTTGTTTCACTTAAACAACATTCGTTCATGAAAGGGCCAGTTGTCCATTGGTTCTCAAGAAAACACGCATGGATCGTCCGCCAATGCCCTCTTCGCATTCATGGTAGAACTGTGAATTCCGCGTAAATCATTTGTAGTATCAACCGAGTAAGGTTAGCCGCATCGATCAACGATCTTACCTCGCTTCCATGTATTTCACCGTTCACAACGTCAGGGTTACACCTGGTACGTTGGTCCGAATGTTTGCAGCCACTATATTGTTTCAATCAATGAAGCACGTGGGATCTGGCACAATTGAAAACTATTTTCGGCAACACAACACGCGTTATTATCTTCGAGTTCCAGATTCCAAATGGCGTTGCAATGCCGAATGACAGATGAACTAGTGTTGGCAGAATCGGGATTCGGAAGATTCGAAGATTCGATCCCTAGACGGATTCCAAAGATTCGAATCCCATTTGACGGATTCTAAAGATTCGAATTGCTGTAAACATTCTATTCACTTTCTGCCATTAGTTTTTGCACTGGTATGCACTTTCGAAAAATAAACACTTCATACAAATCGAAAATGTATTCTCCATTAAAATTTGTTAAACTTCAATTTGTTATACATTCATATATGTATGTAATAAAATATAATATCTATAAAAGACATGTAAACACTTTCAATAGACTAAACTGAACCCAATGTGATGGAATGGTCTAGGCTTGAGTTATAAATAGTTGCAATATCGTTCCGATGCCTCCCTTTTCGTGCAGGCCAAAGAAGCCACTTTGCCACAATTTTCCAAATCTCGGTGCAAATTTGACCACCAACGCCGTAGTATATCGACGGACGGGATACAAATCCTGATCTTACGGTAGGTGATCACATTTGATACTCTTTTCCTTCTTCCTCGGATGGGAAATGTGATAGAAGGGATCGTTCGACGGTCCAATTGGCGGATATGTCCACGTACTACGATGGCCATAATACTTCGCAGATCTCGTACCGAAGGCCGTTTCTTCATTTGACGATCATTATTGGTGTTTGCTAGGTTTCTACACTTCACGGGCAGTTGCAGAAATTCGAGTGAAAATACTTTCGAAGCTTAAGTACAGTTTGTTGCACCATGAAAAACGGGATGGTGATTGCGTAGGAAAGTAGCATTGGCGTTACAAATATCATCTCAGCTTGGACGAAATATTTTCTCACAAAATACTGTACAGCTGCTATCGTGAATGCTTATCGAGGTGAGGATTTCCTGTTTTGCAATAAAAAGGTTCCCAACAAACCGTCCGGGATTAACTTGTTAGTTATAGTTGTAGTTTGCTCTAGCTTTAAGTATGCACACAAATCAACACGTTCTGAGGTGAAAAAAGACATTACCATTTTCCAATCCCGTGATCTAACTCGTCTTGTTCGTACGCGATTACAATGCGAAATGAGAGCTACCTTAGTTACGGAATTCGATATTTTCCGACCAAACAAGAGATTAAAGCGCCTTTTGTGAGGTATTATTTGCATGCTAGCTACTATCTTGTTTTTCTCAGTCCAATCAATAACAGTTCGTTTACAACAGCATCCATTCGAAGTCTACATATTCTAAATGATGGTGTGAGTTTGCGAGGGATTCTTTTAGGTGACATCTGAAGCTCAGATTGCCTGTCGTTGAGCTGCTCGAAACATTCGGGTAACGCATACTCATAATACATAAACTTACCATACACTCACGAAAATGTTCAAACGGTCATTTTTGTTTTAAAACAGAATGGACAATGCATCTGTTTTCAACGAAGCGTGAACAATGCAGATAGACATCCTGGCCATTCGTTTCTCAAGTACACATAGTTTGACGAACGAAAAAATTAGGTTTTAATAACATGATTCAACAAGACATAAATAAGCTTAGTGAAACAGATTATATCGAGGAATCGCAAAGGACTAACCAAGTTGAAATTTTTGTTCAACATTTAGAAACAAGCGTCTTGTTACCAAGATTTGAGCTTCAAATCGTGTACAAAGCAATCACAGTAACCACAATCAACTTTCGTAGCTAGCGACAATAGTAAATGAACTGTTCCTTTCCACTCAATTATCTTGTAATCTAGTTACAAAAGCACACACACGCATTAGAATGCACGGAACTAACATTATAAGCTTGTTTTATATCATAACAATGAATGTGTGCACCATTTCCCGTCACAAACTTAATTCACACACCGTTCTCCACTAGCACTTTTCCCGGCTTTGCACGGCTTTGCGGATGAAATTGAGCGGAAACCAAAGGTGACTTCTTTGACATCTGGCAAGCTGTCGCTCAATTCTTTTGAATAATAATAAATACACACATTGCATATATATGAGAACGAAAAGCCAATGGGCAAAATAACTAAGTGATGCCTCATTGTTTTGCTCGGTTTAAGCACAATTGTAGGAGTGTTGGCGTGCCTTAAAGTGAAACGCCAGTTAGAAGAAACAATCGCGCGGAATAAAATGTATGCTACTACCTATATGAAAAAGTACACAACTGATGCAGAGGTGCATACCAAAATTTGGGGAATGATTCATAAGTGCATAGCCGGTTACGGATTGGAAGAATCGTCAAAAATTACAAAATTATAGCGTGTTCAAAAGGGCGGTCAAAAAGATCACAAAGATGCATTCGGGCAACATTTAAAAGCAAATTAAGTTCAAGTAAAACGACAAAAAAGTCGTTGCACTGCTGAATTTGGAAAAAATCAATGCAACTTTCATCAGCTCTAACAATTGGCGCTAATGCCGTTTTACCTAACGTTCGACTTGCCAATTTTCAACTCAGCAGCATAATGTGTAATTTGTGCACTAATTTACTTGCATACTGCGAATCTAACTAGTGGGTATATTTACAGAGCCCCCTGAAATGAAAGCTGCTGAATGTCGAAAAAAAAGAGGTTCATGTTTCATCTCAGTACGGCGATACTATACAATTGCAATTCGAAGCAAATCAAGCAACGGGATATTAAACTAGATCATAATTTTGGATAAATCCAGATGGCGGTCTCGAATAAGTTGACAATGATGAAAAATTTCCTATGTCTCAGCAAATAAAAGCGAATTAAGTGCATCATTGTTATAATAGCAACTTGAACAGGCGTTAAATACATGTTAACATCATACGAGTAATGTTCGACAAAACCATAGTCAAATGTTTATCAGCGTATCAAAGATTGATAAAAAAATAGAAAAAACAAATCTCACTCACCGTTTGTTTTCGCGATATTTGTTTTCATCGCTCCATGCGATATTTGTTTTGTTCATCCATGAACCTAAACATAACTGCATCACACTGACGGAAAATAAACACTTGTCCACGTTATACAGTTAAATAATCTAGAAAATAGAAATTCCTAACCTTTATTAAGATATACTAGTATACAATATGACTGTATAATACTTACATCACATTTCAGCACTGAAATACCTTATCATAAGGTAGGACAAAATAAACTGCCCAGAGAAACAAAACGTAGAAAATCCATATGAAAACCTATAAGCAAAAGTAAGATCACTAGACCAATATCACATCAAACCAATAAAAAACCAGAAGCTGAAACAGAGAAAAAAAACAAGTTTTGTTAGTATTTGTATTTAGAAGGCGATTTAAAAAAGGGAATAGGCGGATATGAACCATCAACTAGTTCGATCCTTTTACTGTAACAACCCTTTTTAGTCAGTAAGTCTGTGCTTGATCTAGATTTCAGATAACCTAATTATTCTACATCTTATAGCTGAGTAATACTGCAGCTTAGCAACTAATTCACAAATCACGGATAAAAAACTCTGAAACAAAGACAAACAATTGAAATGATGAAACCTTAAGACAAATGAAATCAAAATTTATCATAGTTTTATTTAGGAAGTTTTATCACAGCTGATACAAAGCAAAAACTGGTTAATTAGGCTTCAGAACAAAAAATCAGACGGGCAAAGATGGTGTACATGAAATACTTTTCTTTTGATATTATCAAAACTTTTTAACTTTTCTGCGGATATTATGCGCGTCGCATGGAAGTGAAACTAGGAAAACAAATCGCTCATAAAATATGACCTTTGTAACGAATCAGGCTAGTCACTTATCTAAGCACTTCAATGACAATTCAAACTTGCAAACTTAATCTCGGAAGCAGCAGAGTGCAACCATGCATGTTCTCTACAAGCTCTACGAATTGACCGTACAAAGTAATAATTTTCTTTGTCTTGATTACCCGCTGCTTTCCGATGCTTATACAATGATTAAAATTTACATACTGCTTTGAAAAGCACACTGACCATAATGAATGAATTTTCACTCTTCATTACTTTTCCAAATTTTCATTCCCTTTGATTTTCGCTGCTGCTACATGATTGAAGTGTTGCAAAAAGCATCAAGCCGTTCTATAATCGCGTAATACTTATGAAGTTCTTAATAGTTCTTTCATTTAACATCCTTACTAACGAACCGGGGTTCATTAGATTTGAAAAAAGAAATATTCTTGCAAAAATTAAATTTGTAATCCATTTTGGAGCAAATATTAAATTCCATGTGAATGAACCAAATTTAAAGTTAAACGATAAAAATTTAAAACAAAGAAAGTTATGTCTTTAAAATGCTTCACGATTTCTGCGTTTATCGTTTAATGATTGAAATGATGTTCATACGAGAGTTCAGATTCTTGATCAAATCATCTATGTCACTAAAATGCTTTACGATTTCTGTGTTTAACGTTTAATTATAGAAATGATTTTCATACGAAATAGTTCAGATTCTTCATCACAGTACACCTTTGCTTTAACCTTCGTGTCGCGCAAAGCATCGATCAAAATGCTGCTTGCTATCGTTTCTTTGGTAAGAAATTAAATGTCTAAAAAATACAGATAAGAACGAAAAATCATTCCATAAAGTATACCGTCAGGTTAAAGAATCTGAATGAGCCCTGGGGGGTATCGGCGCTTGGGCCACGATTTGTCAAGCTGGGAGAAGAGTCCCAAGTTTATCAAAAAGAATTGATTTTCACAGTCCGCAGTTAGCTTGACCGCCCGGATCCAGACGCCTTCGTAATTTACCAAACATCCATAGTTATGTTCGGACTCTCCTAAGTATTCGTTCCGATCCAACTGGCCGTACTCTTGGCACTCCCGCATCATGTTGGGGAAAGCAGCCTCGGAATTGGCCAAGATTGCTCCAACCTGATGGCTGGTGGCAAACTCGGACGCTTCCACTATGACGAGCTCTTGTTCCTCGTGCTATTGAATGTCCGACCGGAGGGAAGCTTTATCGAACTAAAATAGCAAGCGACTCGTATTACCACGATGCATACCTTTAATTTTGTTTCACTTAAACAACATTCGTTCATGAAAGGGCCAGTTGTCCATTGGTTCTCAAGAAAACACGCATGGATCGTCCGCCAATGCCCTCTTCGCATTCATGGTAGAACTGTGAATTCCGCGTAAATCATTTGTAGTATCAACCAAGTAAGGTTAGCCGCATCGATCAACGATCTTACCTCGCTTCCATGTATTTCACGTTCACAACGTCAGGGTTACACCTGGTACGTTGGTCCGAATGTTTGCAGCCACTATATTGTTTCAATCAATGAAGCACGTGGGATCTGGCACAATTGAAAACTATTTTCGGCAACACAACACGCGTTATTATCTTCGAGTTCCAGATTCCAAATGGCGTTGCAATGCCGAATGACAGATGAACTAGTGTTGGCAGAATCGGGATTCGGAAGATTCGAAGATTCGATCTCTAGACGGATTCCAAAGATTCGAATCCCATTTGACGGATTCTAAAGATTCGAATTGCTGTAAACATTCTATTCACTTTCTGCCATTAGTTTTTGCACTGGTATGCACTTTCGAAAAATAAACACTTCATACAAATCGAAAATGTATTCTCCATTAAAATTGGTTAAACTTCAATTTGTTATACATTCATATATGTATGTAATCTCTATATCTATAAAAATGGATGTTTGTATGTTCGTGATGCTAAAACTCAAAATCGGCTGGACCAATCTTGATGACGTCTTCGTATGATTTGTTCCTTTTTACCCAAGGAAGGTTTAGGAAAAAAGAGAATTTGAAAATTCCTAAGGAAAAGCCGGAAAATGGGAAAATTCGGCAAAAACGGCTTTTTCCCATACAAAAAATAAAAAACAAACTTCAGTCTTTAACGAAAATACAAAACGGCTGAACTTATTCTAAGGAAATCTTTTGCCGATTTCTTCCTTTTGGTCATTTTAAGGTTTTAGAAAAATGAAAAGTTTGAAAATTTAAAAGATCAAGGAAAAAAATTAGAAAACTCGAAAAAAGGCTTTTTTTCATAAAAGTAGTATTCGAATTAATAATTTTGAAACACGCATCTTATCTTACATAAATTACCTACATCTTGAGCGAGATGAGATCATCAAGTATCAAATGGGACGATACGTTAACTGCAATGAAGCGCTATGGAGAATATTTTCTTTTGCAATTCATGAGCGATTTCCTACTGTTGTGCATCTCGCAGTTCATTTGGAGAATGGTCAAAGAGTGTATTTCAACCTAGAAAATGCAGTACAACGAGCCGAAAAACAACCAGCAACAACTTTGACGAGTTTTGTTTTAACCTGCGCCAGCGATCCTTTCGCAAAAACATTGGTTTATTCGGAAATGCCTCGATATTACACATGGAATGCATCGTGAAAGAAATGGTTACGTAGAAAGCGAGGCCAACCAGTAGACGGACATCCAGTTGTGTTTTCAACTAATGCGTTAGGACGAATATACACAATCCACCCAAAAAACGATGATTGCTTCTATCTTCGGTTGTTGTTGGTTAATGTACGCGGTCCAACATCGTTTGAGTCATTACGTACCGTGAATCGTATCGTGTGTTCAACTTTTCGAGAAGCATGCCAGCAGTTAGAACTATTGGAACATGATAATCAGTGGAATCAAACAATGGACGATGCCATAGCTGCTTTACATGCCACTGAAGTTCTTACACACACTTAGCAAAAGAGTGCGTATGATCGATTGATGAAGGTTATCGATGATGGTGGAAGAACGGCACACTCCGCACTAAAATTACCGTTAAACATGCAAGTCAGTGAAACTCCTGTTTGCAACATTTCATAGCAATCAGCTATGGCCCAAGTATTGAAAAATTGTAAACTAATTGTGTGGGATGTGCACAATGGCTCACAAACGGTCTGCGGAACAATAACGGTCGTTTTGGTGGAGCAACTGTATTGTTAGCAGGCGATTTTAGACAAACACTTCCCGTTATTCCAAAATCAACACCGGCAGATGAAGTAAATGCATGTCTCAAATCATCGTATTTTTGGCAATACGTAAAAACCATACGATTGACTATAAATATGCGAGTGCACTTGCAACAGGATAGAAGCGCAAGAGTTTTCTCCAAAGAGCTTCTAAGAATTGGAAACGGACAGATTCCGGTTAATATATCCAGTGGATTAATATCAATTCCGACTACCATTTGCCAATTCACTTCAACTAAAGAGGATCTCATAACTAATGTGTATCCAAATATCACCCAAAATTAAGCTAACGATTGATTGAGTTCACGTGCAAAATTAGCTGCGAAAAATATAGATGTTAATGACCTCAACTGGACAATTCTAAACCAAGTTCCGGGAGAGTTGCGATCATACAAATCAATACAGCTTATGAACAATAGCATAGAGGCAAGAATATTAAAAGGGGCTTATAAGCGGACCGAATGTTTAATTCCAAGAATTTCCATGAAATCGAACGATACCCAGCCAGCCAAATGAATGGAAAAATTCATGATTTACCCTCAAATTCATCAAAATCGCTCGATCTTAGGGTGTATGTATATTCCTAGAATTTCCTTGAAATCGATCGATATGCTATTTCAGTTCAACCGAATTCAATTTCCAGTGAATCTTGCATTTGCGATGACAATCAACAAGTCACAAGGGCAGTCGCTGGAAGTGTTTGGCTTAAATCTAGAAATGATTTGGTTTTCTCATGGCCAGCTATATGTTGCATGTTCACGCATAGGAAAATCGGCATCATTGTACATTTACGCACCCGAACAAAAGAATAAAAATGCAGTCTAACAAGCTGCGTTACAATAAAAGCAATAATAAAATCATAATAAAATGATTTCCAATATAATGAATTCAAATTTCTTCTCTATACAGTTTTTTAAAACCAAATTTAACATCACAGGTAGTCAATTTCAAATTTTAGAATATTCGAAACTGCATAATTATTTGACGGGGCGAAGTTCGTCGGGTCAGCTTGTAAAATATAATATCTATAAAAGACATGTAAACACTTTCAATAGACTAAACTGAACCCAATGTGATGGAATGGTCTAGGCTTGAGTTATAAATAGTTGCAATATCGTTCCGATGCCTCCCTTTTCGTGCAGGCCAAAGAAGCCACTTTGCCACAATTTTCCAAATCTCGGTGCAAATTTGACCACCAACGCCGTAGTATATCGACGGACGGGATACAAATCCTGATCTTACGGTAGGTGATCACAGTTGATACTCTTTTCCTTCTTCCTCGGATGGGAAATGTGATAGAAGGGATCGTTCGACGGTCCAATTGGCGGATATGTCCACGTACTACGATGGCCATAATACTTCGCAGATCTCGTACCGAAGGCCGTTTCTTCATTTGACGATCATTATTGGTGTTTGCTAGGTTTCTACACTTCACGGGCAGTTGCAGAAATTCGAGTGAAAATACTTTCGAAGCTTAAGTACAGTTTGTTGCACCATGAAAAACGGGATGGTGATTGCGTAGGAAAGTAGCATTGGCGTTACAAATATCATCTCAGCTTGGACGAAATATTTTCTCACAAAATACTGTACAGCTGCTATCGTGAATGCTTATCGAGGTGAGGATTTCCTGTTTTGCAATAAAAAGGTTCCCAACAAACCGTCCGGGATTAACTTGTTAGTTATAGTTGTAGTTTGCTCTAGCTTTAAGTATGCACACAAATCAACACGTTCTGAGGTGAAAAAAGACATTACCATTTTCCAATCCCGTGATCTAACTCGTCTTGTTCGTACGCGATTACAATGCGAAATGAGAGCTACCTTAGTTACGGAATTCGATATTTTCCGACCAAACAAGAGATTAAAGCGCCTTTTGTGAGGTATTATTTGCATGCTAGCTACTATCTTGTTTTTCTCAGTCCAATCAATAACAGTTCGTTTACAACAGCATCCATTCGAAGTCTACATATTCTAAATGATGGTGTGAGTTTGCGAGGGATTCTTTTAGGTGACATCTGAAGCTCAGATTGCCTGTCGTTGAGCTGCTCGAAACATTCGGGTAACGCATACTCATAATACATAAACTTACCATACACTCACGAAAATGTTCAAACGGTCATTTTTGTTTTAAAACAGAATGGACAATGCATCTGTTTTCAACGAAGCGTGAACAATGCAGATAGACATCCTGGCCATTCGTTTCTCAAGTACACATAGTTTGACGAACGAAAAAATTAGGTTTTAATAACATGATTCAACAAGACATAAATAAGCTTAGTGAAACAGATTATATCGAGGAATCGCAAAGGACTAACCAAGTTGAAATTTTTGTTCAACATTTAGAAACAAGCGTCTTGTTACCAAGATTTGAGCTTCAAATCGTGTACAAAGCAATCACAGTAACCACAATCAACTTTCGTAGCTAGCGACAATAGTAAATGAACTGTTCCTTTCCACTCAATTATCTTGTAATCTAGTTACAAAAGCACACACACGCATTAGAATGCACGGAACTAACATTATAAGCTTGTTTTATATCATAACAATGAATGTGTGCACCATTTCCCGTCACAAACTTAATTCACACACCGTTCTCCACTAGCACTTTTCCCGGCTTTGCACGGCTTTGCGGATGAAATTGAGCGGAAACCAAAGGTGACTTCTTTGACATCTGGCAAGCTGTCGCTCAATTCTTTTGAATAATAATAAATACACACATTGCATATATATGAGAACGAAAAGCCAATGGGCAAAATAACTAAGTGATGCCTCATTGTTTTGCTCGGTTTAAGCACAATTGTAGGAGTGTTGGCGTGCCTTAAAGTGAAACGCCAGTTAGAAGAAACAATCGCGCGGAATAAAATGTATGCTACTACCTATATGAAAAAGTACACAACTGATGCAGAGGTGCATACCAAAATTTGGGGAATGATTCATAAGTGCATAGCCGGTTACGGATTGGAAGAATCGTCAAAAATTACAAAATTATAGCGTGTTCAAAAGGGCGGTCAAAAAGATCACAAAGATGCATTCGGGCAACATTTAAAAGCAAATTAAGTTCAAGTAAAACGACAAAAAAGTCGTTGCACTGCTGAATTTGGAAAAAATCAATGCAACTTTCATCAGCTCTAACAATTGGCGCTAATGCCGTTTTACCTAACGTTCGACTTGCCAATTTTCAACTCAGCAGCATAATGTGTAATTTGTGCACTAATTTACTTGCATACTGCGAATCTAACTAGTGGGTATATTTACAGAGCCCCCTGAAATGAAAGCTGCTGAATGTCGAAAAAAAAGAGGTTCATGTTTCATCTCAGTACGGCGATACTATACAATTGCAATTCGAAGCAAATCAAGCAACGGGATATTAAACTAGATCATAATTTTGGATAAATCCAGATGGCGGTCTCGAATAAGTTGACAATGATGAAAAATTTCCTATGTCTCAGCAAATAAAAGCGAATTAAGTGCATCATTGTTATAATAGCAACTTGAACAGGCGTTAAATACATGTTAACATCATACGAGTAATGTTCGACAAAACCATAGTCAAATGTTTATCAGCGTATCAAAGATTGATAAAAAAATAGAAAAAACAAATCTCACTCACCGTTTGTTTTCGCGATATTTGTTTTCATCGCTCCATGCGATATTTGTTTTGTTCATCCATGAACCTAAACATAACTGCATCACACTGACGGAAAATAAACACTTGTCCACGTTATACAGTTAAATAATCTAGAAAATAGAAATTCCTAACCTTTATTAAGATATACTAGTATACAATATGACTGTATAATACTTACATCACATTTCAGCACTGAAATACCTTATCATAAGGTAGGACAAAATAAACTGCCCAGAGAAACAAAACGTAGAAAATCCATATGAAAACCTATAAGCAAAAGTAAGATCACTAGACCAATATCACATCAAACCAATAAAAAACCAGAAGCTGAAACAGAGAAAAAAAACAAGTTTTGTTAGTATTTGTATTTAGAAGGCGATTTAAAAAAGGGAATAGGCGGATATGAACCATCAACTAGTTCGATCCTTTTACTGTAACAACCCTTTTTAGTCAGTAAGTCTGTGCTTGATCTAGATTTCAGATAACCTAATTATTCTACATCTTATAGCTGAGTAATACTGCAGCTTAGCAACTAATTCACAAATCACGGATAAAAAACTCTGAAACAAAGACAAACAATTGAAATGATGAAACCTTAAGACAAATGAAATCAAAATTTATCATAGTTTTATTTAGGAAGTTTTATCACAGCTGATACAAAGCAAAAACTGGTTAATTAGGCTTCAGAACAAAAAATCAGACGGGCAAAGATGGTGTACATGAAATACTTTTCTTTTGATATTATCAAAACTATTTAACTTTTCTGCGGATATTATGCGCGTCGCATGGAAGTGAAACTAGGAAAACAAATCGCTCATAAAATATGACCTTTGTAACGAATCAGGCTAGTCACTTATCTAAGCACTTCAATGACAATTCAAACTTGCAAACTTAATCTCGGAAGCAGCAGAGTGCAACCATGCATGTTCTCTACAAGCTCTACGAATTGACCGTACAAAGTAATAATTTTCTTTGTCTTGATTACCCGCTGCTTTCCGATGCTTATACAATGATTAAAATTTACATACTGCTTTGAAAAGCACACTGACCATAATGAATGAATTTTCACTCTTCATTACTTTTCCAAATTTTCATTCCCTTTGATTTTCGCTGCTGCTACATGATTGAAGTGTTGCAAAAAGCATCAAGCCGTTCTATAATCGCGTAATACTTATGAAGTTCTTAATAGTTCTTTCATTTAACATCCTTACTAACGAACCGGGGTTCATTAGATTTGAAAAAAGAAATATTCTTGCAAAAATTAAATTTGTAATCCATTTTGGAGCAAATATTAAATTCCATGTGAATGAACCAAATTTAAAGTTAAACGATAAAAATTTAAAACAAAGAAAGTTATGTCTTTAAAATGCTTCACGATTTCTGCGTTTATCGTTTAATGATTGAAATGATGTTCATACGAGAGTTCAGATTCTTGATCAAATCATCTATGTCACTAAAATGCTTTACGATTTCTGTGTTTAACGTTTAATTATAGAAATGATTTTCATACGAAATAGTTCAGATTCTTCATCACAGTACACCTTTGCTTTAACCTTCGTGTCGCGCAAAGCATCGATCAAAATGCTGCTTGCTATCGTTTCTTTGGTAAGAAATTAAATGTCTAAAAAATACAGATAAGAACGAAAAATCATTCCATAAAGTATACCGTCAGGTTAAAGAATCTGAATGAGCCCTGGGGGGTATCGGCGCTTGGGCCACGATTTGTCAAGCTGGGAGAAGAGTCCCAAGTTTATCAAAAAGAATTGATTTTCACAGTCCGCAGTTAGCTTGACCGCCCGGATCCAGACGCCTTCGTAATTTACCAAACATCCATAGTTATGTTCGGACTCTCCTAAGTATTCGTTCCGATCCAACTGGCCGTACTCTTGGCACTCCCGCATCATGTTGGGGAAAGCAGCCTCGGAATTGGCCAAGATTGCTCCAACCTGATGGCTGGTGGCAAACTCGGACGCTTCCACTATGACGAGCTCTTGTTCCTCGTGCTATTGAATGTCCGACCGGAGGGAAGCTTTATCGAACTAAAATAGCAAGCGACTCGTATTACCACGATGCATACCTTTAATTTTGTTTCACTTAAACAACATTCGTTCATGAAAGGGCCAGTTGTCCATTGGTTCTCAAGAAAACACGCATGGATCGTCCGCCAATGCCCTCTTCGCATTCATGGTAGAACTGTGAATTCCGCGTAAATCATTTGTAGTATCAACCAAGTAAGGTTAGCCGCATCGATCAACGATCTTACCTCGCTTCCATGTATTTCACGTTCACAACGTCAGGGTTACACCTGGTACGTTGGTCCGAATGTTTGCAGCCACTATATTGTTTCAATCAATGAAGCACGTGGGATCTGGCACAATTGAAAACTATTTTCGGCAACACAACACGCGTTATTATCTTCGAGTTCCAGATTCCAAATGGCGTTGCAATGCCGAATGACAGATGAACTAGTGTTGGCAGAATCGGGATTCGGAAGATTCGAAGATTCGATCTCTAGACGGATTCCAAAGATTCGAATCCCATTTGACGGATTCTAAAGATTCGAATTGCTGTAAACATTCTATTCACTTTCTGCCATTAGTTTTTGCACTGGTATGCACTTTCGAAAAATAAACACTTCATACAAATCGAAAATGTATTCTCCATTAAAATTGGTTAAACTTCAATTTGTTATACATTCATATATGTATGTAATCTCTATATCTATAAAAATGGATGTTTGTATGTTCGTGATGCTAAAACTCAAAATCGGCTGGACCAATCTTGATGACGTCTTCGTATGATTTGTTCCTTTTTACCCAAGGAAGGTTTAGGAAAAAAGAGAATTTGAAAATTCCTAAGGAAAAGCCGGAAAATGGGAAAATTCGGCAAAAACGGCTTTTTCCCATACAAAAAATAAAAAACAAACTTCAGTCTTTAACGAAAATACAAAACGGCTGAACTTATTCTAAGGAAATCTTTTGCCGATTTCTTCCTTTTGGTCATTTTAAGGTTTTAGAAAAATGAAAAGTTTGAAAATTTAAAAGATCAAGGAAAAAAATTAGAAAACTCGAAAAAAGGCTTTTTTTCATAAAAGTAGTATTCGAATTAATAATTTTGAAACACGCATCTTATCTTACATAAATTACCTACATCTTGAGCGAGATGAGATCATCAAGTATCAAATGGGACGATACGTTAACTGCAATGAAGCGCTATGGAGAATATTTTCTTTTGCAATTCATGAGCGATTTCCTACTGTTGTGCATCTCGCAGTTCATTTGGAGAATGGTCAAAGAGTGTATTTCAACCTAGAAAATGCAGTACAACGAGCCGAAAAACAACCAGCAACAACTTTGACGAGTTTTGTTTTAACCTGCGCCAGCGATCCTTTCGCAAAAACATTGGTTTATTCGGAAATGCCTCGATATTACACATGGAATGCATCGTGAAAGAAATGGTTACGTAGAAAGCGAGGCCAACCAGTAGACGGACATCCAGTTGTGTTTTCAACTAATGCGTTAGGACGAATATACACAATCCACCCAAAAAACGATGATTGCTTCTATCTTCGGTTGTTGTTGGTTAATGTACGCGGTCCAACATCGTTTGAGTCATTACGTACCGTGAATCGTATCGTGTGTTCAACTTTTCGAGAAGCATGCCAGCAGTTAGAACTATTGGAACATGATAATCAGTGGAATCAAACAATGGACGATGCCATAGCTGCTTTACATGCCACTGAAGTTCTTACACACACTTAGCAAAAGAGTGCGTATGATCGATTGATGAAGGTTATCGATGATGGTGGAAGAACGGCACACTCCGCACTAAAATTACCGTTAAACATGCAAGTCAGTGAAACTCCTGTTTGCAACATTTCATAGCAATCAGCTATGGCCCAAGTATTGAAAAATTGTAAACTAATTGTGTGGGATGTGCACAATGGCTCACAAACGGTCTGCGGAACAATAACGGTCGTTTTGGTGGAGCAACTGTATTGTTAGCAGGCGATTTTAGACAAACACTTCCCGTTATTCCAAAATCAACACCGGCAGATGAAGTAAATGCATGTCTCAAATCATCGTATTTTTGGCAATACGTAAAAACCATACGATTGACTATAAATATGCGAGTGCACTTGCAACAGGATAGAAGCGCAAGAGTTTTCTCCAAAGAGCTTCTAAAAATTGGAGACGGACAGATTCCGGTTAATATATCCAGTGGATTAATATCAATTCCGACTACCATTTGCCAATTCACTTCAACTAAAGAGGATCTCATAACTAATGTGTATCCAAATATCACCCAAAATTAAGCTAACGATTGATTGAGTTCACGTGCAAAATTAGCTGCGAAAAATATAGATGTTAATGACCTCAACTGGACAATTCTAAACCAAGTTCCGGGAGATTTGCGATCATACAAATCAATACAGCTTATGAACAATAGCATAGAGGCAAGAATATTAAAAGGGGCTTATAAGCGGACCGAATGTTTAATTCCAAGAATTTCCATGAAATCGAACGATACCCAGCCAGCCAAACGAATGGAAAAATTCATGATTTACCCTCAAATTCATCAAAATCGCTCGATCTTAGGGTGTATGTATATTCCTAGAATTTCCTTGAAATCGATCGATATGCTATTTCAGTTCAACCGAATTCAATTTCCAGTGAATCTTGCATTTGCGATGACAATCAACAAGTCACAAGGGCAGTCGCTGGAAGTGTTTGGCTTAAATCTAGAAATGATTTGGTTTTCTCATGGCCAGCTATATGTTGCATGTTCACGCATAGGAAAATCGGCATCATTGTACATTTACGCACCCGAACAAAAGAATAAAAATGCAGTCTAACAAGCTGCGTTACAATAAAAGCAATAATAAAATCATAATAAAATGATTTCCAATATAATGAATTCAAATTTCTTCTCTATACAGTTTTTTAAAACCAAATTTAACATCACAGGTAGTCAATTTCAAATTTTAGAATATTCGAAACTGCATAATTATTTGACGGGGCGAAGTTCGTCGGGTCAGCTTGTAAAATATAATATCTATAAAAGACATGTAAACACTTTCAATAGACTAAACTGAACCCAATGTGATGGAATGGTCTAGGCTTGAGTTATAAATAGTTGCAATATCGTTCCGATGCCTCCCTTTTCGTGCAGGCCAAAGAAGCCACTTTGCCACAATTTTCCAAATCTCGGTGCAAATTTGACCACCAACGCCGTAGTATATCGACGGACGGGATACAAATCCTGATCTTACGGTAGGTGATCACATTTGATACTCTTTTCCTTCTTCCTCGGATGGGAAATGTGATAGAAGGGATCGTTCGACGGTCCAATTGGCGGATATGTCCACGTACTACGATGGCCATAATACTTCGCAGATCTCGTACCGAAGGCCGTTTCTTCATTTGACGATCATTATTGGTGTTTGCTAGGTTTCTACACTTCACGGGCAGTTGCAGAAATTCGAGTGAAAATACTTTCGAAGCTTAAGTACAGTTTGTTGCACCATGAAAAACGGGATGGTGATTGCGTAGGAAAGTAGCATTGGCGTTACAAATATCATCTCAGCTTGGACGAAATATTTTCTCACAAAATACTGTACAGCTGCTATCGTGAATGCTTATCGAGGTGAGGATTTCCTGTTTTGCAATAAAAAGGTTCCCAACAAACCGTCCGGGATTAACTTGTTAGTTATAGTTGTAGTTTGCTCTAGCTTTAAGTATGCACACAAATCAACACGTTCTGAGGTGAAAAAAGACATTACCATTTTCCAATCCCGTGATCTAACTCGTCTTGTTCGTACGCGATTACAATGCGAAATGAGAGCTACCTTAGTTACGGAATTCGATATTTTCCGACCAAACAAGAGATTAAAGCGCCTTTTGTGAGGTATTATTTGCATGCTAGCTACTATCTTGTTTTTCTCAGTCCAATCAATAACAGTTCGTTTACAACAGCATCCATTCGAAGTCTACATATTCTAAATGATGGTGTGAGTTTGCGAGGGATTCTTTTAGGTGACATCTGAAGCTCAGATTGCCTGTCGTTGAGCTGCTCGAAACATTCGGGTAACGCATACTCATAATACATAAACTTACCATACACTCACGAAAATGTTCAAACGGTCATTTTTGTTTTAAAACAGAATGGACAATGCATCTGTTTTCAACGAAGCGTGAACAATGCAGATAGACATCCTGGCCATTCGTTTCTCAAGTACACATAGTTTGACGAACGAAAAAATTAGGTTTTAATAACATGATTCAACAAGACATAAATAAGCTTAGTGAAACAGATTATATCGAGGAATCGCAAAGGACTAACCAAGTTGAAATTTTTGTTCAACATTTAGAAACAAGCGTCTTGTTACCAAGATTTGAGCTTCAAATCGTGTACAAAGCAATCACAGTAACCACAATCAACTTTCGTAGCTAGCGACAATAGTAAATGAACTGTTCCTTTCCACTCAATTATCTTGTAATCTAGTTACAAAAGCACACACACGCATTAGAATGCACGGAACTAACATTATAAGCTTGTTTTATATCATAACAATGAATGTGTGCACCATTTCCCGTCACAAACTTAATTCACACACCGTTCTCCACTAGCACTTTTCCCGGCTTTGCACGGCTTTGCGGATGAAATTGAGCGGAAACCAAAGGTGACTTCTTTGACATCTGGCAAGCTGTCGCTCAATTCTTTTGAATAATAATAAATACACACATTGCATATATATGAGAACGAAAAGCCAATGGGCAAAATAACTAAGTGATGCCTCATTGTTTTGCTCGGTTTAAGCACAATTGTAGGAGTGTTGGCGTGCCTTAAAGTGAAACGCCAGTTAGAAGAAACAATCGCGCGGAATAAAATGTATGCTACTACCTATATGAAAAAGTACACAACTGATGCAGAGGTGCATACCAAAATTTGGGGAATGATTCATAAGTGCATAGCCGGTTACGGATTGGAAGAATCGTCAAAAATTACAAAATTATAGCGTGTTCAAAAGGGCGGTCAAAAAGATCACAAAGATGCATTCGGGCAACATTTAAAAGCAAATTAAGTTCAAGTAAAACGACAAAAAAGTCGTTGCACTGCTGAATTTGGAAAAAATCAATGCAACTTTCAGCTCTAACAATTGGCGCTAATGCCGTTTTACCTAACGTTCGACTTGCCAATTTTCAACTCAGCAGCATAATGTGTAATTTGTGCACTAATTTACTTGCATACTGCGAATCTAACTAGTGGGTATATTTACAGAGCCCCCTGAAATGAAAGCTGCTGAATGTCGAAAAAAAAGAGGTTCATGTTTCATCTCAGTACGGCGATACTATACAATTGCAATTCGAAGCAAATCAAGCAACGGGATATTAAACTAGATCATAATTTTGGATAAATCCAGATGGCGGTCTCGAATAAGTTGACAATGATGAAAAATTTCCTATGTCTCAGCAAATAAAAGCGAATTAAGTGCATCATTGTTATAATAGCAACTTGAACAGGCGTTAAATACATGTTAACATCATACGAGTAATGTTCGACAAAACCATAGTCAAATGTTTATCAGCGTATCAAAGATTGATAAAAAAAATAGAAAAAACAAATCTCACTCACCGTTTGTTTTCGCGATATTTGTTTTCATCGCTCCATGCGATATTTGTTTTGTTCATCCATGAACCTAAACATAACTGCATCACACTGACGGAAAATAAACACTTGTCCACGTTATACAGTTAAATAATCTAGAAAATAGAAATTCCTAACCTTTATTAAGATATACTAGTATACAATATGACTGTATAATACTTACATCACATTTCAGCACTGAAATACCTTATCATAAGGTAGGACAAAATAAACTGCCCAGAGAAACAAAACGTAGAAAATCCATATGAAAACCTATAAGCAAAAGTAAGATCACTAGACCAATATCACATCAAACCAATAAAAAACCAGAAGCTGAAACAGAGAAAAAAAACAAGTTTTGTTAGTATTTGTATTTAGAAGGCGATTTAAAAAAGGGAATAGGCGGATATGAACCATCAACTAGTTCGATCCTTTTACTGTAACAACCCTTTTTAGTCAGTAAGTCTGTGCTTGATCTAGATTTCAGATAACCTAATTATTCTACATCTTATAGCTGAGTAATACTGCAGCTTAGCAACTAATTCACAAATCACGGTTAAAAAACTCTGAAACAAAGACAAACAATTGAAATGATGAAACCTTAAGACAAATGAAACCAAAATTTATCATAGTTTTATTTAGGAAGTTTTATCACAGCTGATACAAAGCAAAAACTGGTTAATTAGGCTTCAGAAAAAAAAATCAGACGGGCAAACATGGTGTACATGAAATACTTTTCTTTTGATATTATCAAAACTTTTTAACTTTTCTGCGGATATTATGCGCGTCGCATGGAAGTGAAACTAGGAAAACAAATCGCTCATAAAATATGACCTTTGTAACGAATCAGGCTAGTCACTTATCTAAGCACTTCAATGACAATTCAAACTTGCAAACTTAATCTCGGAAGCAGCAGAGTGCAACCATGCATGTTCTCTACAAGCTCTACGAATTGACCGTACAAAGTAATAATTTTCTTTGTCTTGATTACCCGCTGCTTTCCGATGCTTATACAATGATTAAAATTTACATACTGCTTTGAAAAGCACACTGACCATAATGAATGAATTTTCACTCTTCATTACTTTTCCAAATTTTCATTCCCTTTGATTTTCGCTGCTGCTACATGATTGAAGTGTTGCAAAAAGCATCAAGCCGTTCTATAATCGCGTAATACTTATGAAGTTCTTAATAGTTCTTTCATTTAACATCCTTACTAACGAACCGGGGTTCATTAGATTTGAAAAAAGAAATATTCTTGCAAAAATTAAATTTGTAATCCATTTTGGAGCAAATATTAAATTCCATGACTGAATGAACCAAATTTAAAGTTAAACGATAAAAATTTAAAACAAAGAAAGTTATGTCTTTAAAATGCTTCACGATTTCTGCGTTTATCGTTTAATGATTGAAATGATGTTCATACGAGAGTTCAGATTCTTGATCAAATCATCTATGTCACTAAAATGCTTTACGATTTCTGTGTTTAACGTTTAATTATAGAAATGATTTTCATACGAAATAGTTCAGATTCTTCATCACAGTACACCTTTGCTTTAACCTTCGTGTCGCGCAAAGCATCGATCAAAATGCTGCTTGCTATCGTTTCTTTGGTAAGAAATTAAATGTCTAAAAAATACAGATAAGAACGAAAAATCATTCCATAAAGTATACCGTGAGGTTAAAGAATCTGAATGAGCCCTGGGGGGTATCGGCGCTTGGGCCACGATTTGTCAAGCTGGGAGAAGAGTCCCAAGTTTATCAAAAAGAATTGATTTTCACAGTCCGCAGTTAGCTTGACCGCCCGGATCCAGACGCCTTCGTAATTTACCAAACATCCATAGTTATGTTCGGACTCTCCTAAGTATTCGTTACGATCCAACTGGCCGTACTCTTGGCACTCCCGCATCATGTTGGGGAAAGCAGCCTCGGAATTGGCCAAGATTGCTCCAACCTGATGGCTGGTGGCAAACTCGGACGCTTCCACTATGACGAGCTCTTGTTCCTCGTGCTATTGAATGTCCGACCGGAGGGAAGCTTTATCGAACTAAAATAGCAAGCGACTCGTATTACCACGATGCATACCTTTAATTTTGTTTCACTTAAACAACATTCGTTCATGAAAGGGCCAGTTGTCCATTGGTTCTCAAGAAAACACGCATGGATCGTCCGCCAATGCCCTCTTCGCATTCATGGTAGAACTGTGAATTCCGCGTAAATCATTTGTAGTATCAACCAAGTAAGGTTAGCCGCATCGATCAACGATCTTACCTCGCTTCCATGTATTTCACGTTCACAACGTCAGGGTTACACCTGGTACGTTGGTCCGAATGTTTGCAGCCACTACATTGTTTCAATCAATGAAGCACGTGGGATCTGGCACAATTGAAAACTATTTTCGGCAACACAACACGCGTTATTATCTTCGAGTTCCAGATTCCAAATGGCGTTGCAATGCCGAATGACAGATGAACTAGTGTTGGCAGAATCGGGATTCGGAAGATTCGAAGATTCGATCCCTAGACGGATTCCAAAGATTCGAATCCCATTTGACGGATTCTAAAGATTCGAATTGCTGTAAACATTCTATTCACTTTCTGCCATTAGTTTTTGCACTGGTATGCACTTTCGAAAAATAAACACTTCATACAAATCGAAAATGTATTCTCCATTAAAATTTGTTAAACTTCAATTTGTTATACATTCATATATGTATGTAATAAAATATAATATCTATAAAAGACATGTAAACACTTTCAATAGACTAAACTGAACCCAATGTGATGGAATGGTCTAGGCTTGAGTTATAAATAGTTGCAATATCGTTCCGATGCCTCCCTTTTCGTGCAGGCCAAAGAAGCCACTTTGCCACAATTTTCCAAATCTCGGTGCAAATTTGACCACCAACGCCGTAGTATATCGACGGACGGGATACAAATCCTGATCTTACGGTAGGTGATCACATTTGATACTCTTTTCCTTCTTCCTCGGATGGGAAATGTGATAGAAGGGATCGTTCGACGGTCCAATTGGCGGATATGTCCACGTACTACGATGGCCATAATACTTCGCAGATCTCGTACCGAAGGCCGTTTCTTCATTTGACGATCATTATTGGTGTTTGCTAGGTTTCTACACTTCACGGGCAGTTGCAGAAATTCGAGTGAAAATACTTTCGAAGCTTAAGTACAGTTTGTTGCACCATGAAAAACGGGATGGTGATTGCGTAGGAAAGTAGCATTGGCGTTACAAATATCATCTCAGCTTGGACGAAATATTTTCTCACAAAATACTGTACAGCTGCTATCGTGAATGCTTATCGAGGTGAGGATTTCCTGTTTTGCAATAAAAAGGTTCCCAACAAACCGTCCGGGATTAACTTGTTAGTTATAGTTGTAGTTTGCTCTAGCTTTAAGTATGCACACAAATCAACACGTTCTGAGGTGAAAAAAGACATTACCATTTTCCAATCCCGTGATCTAACTCGTCTTGTTCGTACGCGATTACAATGCGAAATGAGAGCTACCTTAGTTACGGAATTCGATATTTTCCGACCAAACAAGAGATTAAAGCGCCTTTTGTGAGGTATTATTTGCATGCTAGCTACTATCTTGTTTTTCTCAGTCCAATCAATAACAGTTCGTTTACAACAGCATCCATTCGAAGTCTACATATTCTAAATGATGGTGTGAGTTTGCGAGGGATTCTTTTAGGTGACATCTGAAGCTCAGATTGCCTGTCGTTGAGCTGCTCGAAACATTCGGGTAACGCATACTCATAATACATAAACTTACCATACACTCACGAAAATGTTCAAACGGTCATTTTTGTTTTAAAACAGAATGGACAATGCATCTGTTTTCAACGAAGCGTGAACAATGCAGATAGACATCCTGGCCATTCGTTTCTCAAGTACACATAGTTTGACGAACGAAAAAATTAGGTTTTAATAACATGATTCAACAAGACATAAATAAGCTTAGTGAAACAGATTATATCGAGGAATCGCAAAGGACTAACCAAGTTGAAATTTTTGTTCAACATTTAGAAACAAGCGTCTTGTTACCAAGATTTGAGCTTCAAATCGTGTACAAAGCAATCACAGTAACCACAATCAACTTTCGTAGCTAGCGACAATAGTAAATGAACTGTTCCTTTCCACTCAATTATCTTGTAATCTAGTTACAAAAGCACACACACGCATTAGAATGCACGGAACTAACATTATAAGCTTGTTTTATATCATAACAATGAATGTGTGCACCATTTCCCGTCACAAACTTAATTCACACACCGTTCTCCACTAGCACTTTTCCCGGCTTTGCACGGCTTTGCGGATGAAATTGAGCGGAAACCAAAGGTGACTTCTTTGACATCTGGCAAGCTGTCGCTCAATTCTTTTGAATAATAATAAATACACACATTGCATATATATGAGAACGAAAAGCCAATGGGCAAAATAACTAAGTGATGCCTCATTGTTTTGCTCGGTTTAAGCACAATTGTAGGAGTGTTGGCGTGCCTTAAAGTGAAACGCCAGTTAGAAGAAACAATCGCGCGGAATAAAATGTATGCTACTACCTATATGAAAAAGTACACAACTGATGCAGAGGTGCATACCAAAATTTGGGGAATGATTCATAAGTGCATAGCCGGTTACGGATTGGAAGAATCGTCAAAAATTACAAAATTATAGCGTGTTCAAAAGGGCGGTCAAAAAGATCACAAAGATGCATTCGGGCAACATTTAAAAGCAAATTAAGTTCAAGTAAAACGACAAAAAAGTCGTTGCACTGCTGAATTTGGAAAAAATCAATGCAACTTTCATCAGCTCTAACAATTGGCGCTAATGCCGTTTTACCTAACGTTCGACTTGCCAATTTTCAACTCAGCAGCATAATGTGTAATTTGTGCACTAATTTACTTGCATACTGCGAATCTAACTAGTGGGTATATTTACAGAGCCCCCTGAAATGAAAGCTGCTGAATGTCGAAAAAAAAGAGGTTCATGTTTCATCTCAGTACGGCGATACTATACAATTGCAATTCGAAGCAAATCAAGCAACGGGATATTAAACTAGATCATAATTTTGGATAAATCCAGATGGCGGTCTCGAATAAGTTGACAATGATGAAAAATTTCCTATGTCTCAGCAAATAAAAGCGAATTAAGTGCATCATTGTTATAATAGCAACTTGAACAGGCGTTAAATACATGTTAACATCATACGAGTAATGTTCGACAAAACCATAGTCAAATGTTTATCAGCGTATCAAAGATTGATAAAAAAATAGAAAAAACAAATCTCACTCACCGTTTGTTTTCGCGATATTTGTTTTCATCGCTCCATGCGATATTTGTTTTGTTCATCCATGAACCTAAACATAACTGCATCACACTGACGGAAAATAAACACTTGTCCACGTTATACAGTTAAATAATCTAGAAAATAGAAATTCCTAACCTTTATTAAGATATACTAGTATACAATATGACTGTATAATACTTACATCACATTTCAGCACTGAAATACCTTATCATAAGGTAGGACAAAATAAACTGCCCAGAGAAACAAAACGTAGAAAATCCATATGAAAACCTATAAGCAAAAGTAAGATCACTAGACCAATATCACATCAAACCAATAAAAAACCAGAAGCTGAAACAGAGAAAAAAAACAAGTTTTGTTAGTATTTGTATTTAGAAGGCGATTTAAAAAAGGGAATAGGCGGATATGAACCATCAACTAGTTCGATCCTTTTACTGTAACAACCCTTTTTAGTCAGTAAGTCTGTGCTTGATCTAGATTTCAGATAACCTAATTATTCTACATCTTATAGCTGAGTAATACTGCAGCTTAGCAACTAATTCACAAATCACGGATAAAAAACTCTGAAACAAAGACAAACAATTGAAATGATGAAACCTTAAGACAAATGAAATCAAAATTTATCATAGTTTTATTTAGGAAGTTTTATCACAGCTGATACAAAGCAAAAACTGGTTAATTAGGCTTCAGAACAAAAAATCAGACGGGCAAAGATGGTGTACATGAAATACTTTTCTTTTGATATTATCAAAACTTTTTAACTTTTCTGCGGATATTATGCGCGTCGCATGGAAGTGAAACTAGGAAAACAAATCGCTCATAAAATATGACCTTTGTAACGAATCAGGCTAGTCACTTATCTAAGCACTTCAATGACAATTCAAACTTGCAAACTTAATCTCGGAAGCAGCAGAGTGCAACCATGCATGTTCTCTACAAGCTCTACGAATTGACCGTACAAAGTAATAATTTTCTTTGTCTTGATTACCCGCTGCTTTCCGATGCTTATACAATGATTAAAATTTACATACTGCTTTGAAAAGCACACTGACCATAATGAATGAATTTTCACTCTTCATTACTTTTCCAAATTTTCATTCCCTTTGATTTTCGCTGCTGCTACATGATTGAAGTGTTGCAAAAAGCATCAAGCCGTTCTATAATCGCGTAATACTTATGAAGTTCTTAATAGTTCTTTCATTTAACATCCTTACTAACGAACCGGGGTTCATTAGATTTGAAAAAAGAAATATTCTTGCAAAAATTAAATTTGTAATCCATTTTGGAGCAAATATTAAATTCCATGACTGAATGAACCAAATTTAAAGTTAAACGATAAAAATTTAAAACAAAGAAAGTTATGTCTTTAAAATGCTTCACGATTTCTGCGTTTATCGTTTAATGATTGAAATGATGTTCATACGAGAGTTCAGATTCTTGATCAAATCATCTATGTCACTAAAATGCTTTACGATTTCTGTGTTTAACGTTTAATTATAGAAATGATTTTCATACGAAATAGTTCAGATTCTTCATCACAGTACACCTTTGCTTTAACCTTCGTGTCGCGCAAAGCATCGATCAAAATGCTGCTTGCTATCGTTTCTTTGGTAAGAAATTAAATGTCTAAAAAATACAGATAAGAACGAAAAATCATTCCATAAAGTATACCGTGAGGTTAAAGAATCTGAATGAGCCCTGGGGGGTATCGGCGCTTGGGCCACGATTTGTCAAGCTGGGAGAAGAGTCCCAAGTTTATCAAAAAGAATTGATTTTCACAGTCCGCAGTTAGCTTGACCGCCCGGATCCAGACGCCTTCGTAATTTACCAAACATCCATAGTTATGTTCGGACTCTCCTAAGTATTCGTTACGATCCAACTGGCCGTACTCTTGGCACTCCCGCATCATGTTGGGGAAAGCAGCCTCGGAATTGGCCAAGATTGCTCCAACCTGATGGCTGGTGGCAAACTCGGACGCTTCCACTATGACGAGCTCTTGTTCCTCGTGCTATTGAATGTCCGACCGGAGGGAAGCTTTATCGAACTAAAATAGCAAGCGACTCGTATTACCACGATGCATACCTTTAATTTTGTTTCACTTAAACAACATTCGTTCATGAAAGGGCCAGTTGTCCATTGGTTCTCAAGAAAACACGCATGGATCGTCCGCCAATGCCCTCTTCGCATTCATGGTAGAACTGTGAATTCCGCGTAAATCATTTGTAGTATCAACCAAGTAAGGTTAGCCGCATCGATCAACGATCTTACCTCGCTTCCATGTATTTCACGTTCACAACGTCAGGGTTACACCTGGTACGTTGGTCCGAATGTTTGCAGCCACTACATTGTTTCAATCAATGAAGCACGTGGGATCTGGCACAATTGAAAACTATTTTCGGCAACACAACACGCGTTATTATCTTCGAGTTCCAGATTCCAAATGGCGTTGCAATGCCGAATGACAGATGAACTAGTGTTGGCAGAATCGGGATTCGGAAGATTCGAAGATTCGATCCCTAGACGGATTCCAAAGATTCGAATCCCATTTGACGGATTCTAAAGATTCGAATTGCTGTAAACATTCTATTCACTTTCTGCCATTAGTTTTTGCACTGGTATGCACTTTCGAAAAATAAACACTTCATACAAATCGAAAATGTATTCTCCATTAAAATTTGTTAAACTTCAATTTGTTATACATTCATATATGTATGTAATAAAATATAATATCTATAAAAGACATGTAAACACTTTCAATAGACTAAACTGAACCCAATGTGATGGAATGGTCTAGGCTTGAGTTATAAATAGTTGCAATATCGTTCCGATGCCTCCCTTTTCGTGCAGGCCAAAGAAGCCACTTTGCCACAATTTTCCAAATCTCGGTGCAAATTTGACCACCAACGCCGTAGTATATCGACGGACGGGATACAAATCCTGATCTTACGGTAGGTGATCACATTTGATACTCTTTTCCTTCTTCCTCGGATGGGAAATGTGATAGAAGGGATCGTTCGACGGTCCAATTGGCGGATATGTCCACGTACTACGATGGCCATAATACTTCGCAGATCTCGTACCGAAGGCCGTTTCTTCATTTGACGATCATTATTGGTGTTTGCTAGGTTTCTACACTTCACGGGCAGTTGCAGAAATTCGAGTGAAAATACTTTCGAAGCTTAAGTACAGTTTGTTGCACCATGAAAAACGGGATGGTGATTGCGTAGGAAAGTAGCATTGGCGTTACAAATATCATCTCAGCTTGGACGAAATATTTTCTCACAAAATACTGTACAGCTGCTATCGTGAATGCTTATCGAGGTGAGGATTTCCTGTTTTGCAATAAAAAGGTTCCCAACAAACCGTCCGGGATTAACTTGTTAGTTATAGTTGTAGTTTGCTCTAGCTTTAAGTATGCACACAAATCAACACGTTCTGAGGTGAAAAAAGACATTACCATTTTCCAATCCCGTGATCTAACTCGTCTTGTTCGTACGCGATTACAATGCGAAATGAGAGCTACCTTAGTTACGGAATTCGATATTTTCCGACCAAACAAGAGATTAAAGCGCCTTTTGTGAGGTATTATTTGCATGCTAGCTACTATCTTGTTTTTCTCAGTCCAATCAATAACAGTTCGTTTACAACAGCATCCATTCGAAGTCTACATATTCTAAATGATGGTGTGAGTTTGCGAGGGATTCTTTTAGGTGACATCTGAAGCTCAGATTGCCTGTCGTTGAGCTGCTCGAAACATTCGGGTAACGCATACTCATAATACATAAACTTACCATACACTCACGAAAATGTTCAAACGGTCATTTTTGTTTTAAAACAGAATGGACAATGCATCTGTTTTCAACGAAGCGTGAACAATGCAGATAGACATCCTGGCCATTCGTTTCTCAAGTACACATAGTTTGACGAACGAAAAAATTAGGTTTTAATAACATGATTCAACAAGACATAAATAAGCTTAGTGAAACAGATTATATCGAGGAATCGCAAAGGACTAACCAAGTTGAAATTTTTGTTCAACATTTAGAAACAAGCGTCTTGTTACCAAGATTTGAGCTTCAAATCGTGTACAAAGCAATCACAGTAACCACAATCAACTTTCGTAGCTAGCGACAATAGTAAATGAACTGTTCCTTTCCACTCAATTATCTTGTAATCTAGTTACAAAAGCACACACACGCATTAGAATGCACGGAACTAACATTATAAGCTTGTTTTATATCATAACAATGAATGTGTGCACCATTTCCCGTCACAAACTTAATTCACACACCGTTCTCCACTAGCACTTTTCCCGGCTTTGCACGGCTTTGCGGATGAAATTGAGCGGAAACCAAAGGTGACTTCTTTGACATCTGGCAAGCTGTCGCTCAATTCTTTTGAATAATAATAAATACACACATTGCATATATATGAGAACGAAAAGCCAATGGGCAAAATAACTAAGTGATGCCTCATTGTTTTGCTCGGTTTAAGCACAATTGTAGGAGTGTTGGCGTGCCTTAAAGTGAAACGCCAGTTAGAAGAAACAATCGCGCGGAATAAAATGTATGCTACTACCTATATGAAAAAGTACACAACTGATGCAGAGGTGCATACCAAAATTTGGGGAATGATTCATAAGTGCATAGCCGGTTACGGATTGGAAGAATCGTCAAAAATTACAAAATTATAGCGTGTTCAAAAGGGCGGTCAAAAAGATCACAAAGATGCATTCGGGCAACATTTAAAAGCAAATTAAGTTCAAGTAAAACGACAAAAAAGTCGTTGCACTGCTGAATTTGGAAAAAATCAATGCAACTTTCATCAGCTCTAACAATTGGCGCTAATGCCGTTTTACCTAACGTTCGACTTGCCAATTTTCAACTCAGCAGCATAATGTGTAATTTGTGCACTAATTTACTTGCATACTGCGAATCTAACTAGTGGGTATATTTACAGAGCCCCCTGAAATGAAAGCTGCTGAATGTCGAAAAAAAAGAGGTTCATGTTTCATCTCAGTACGGCGATACTATACAATTGCAATTCGAAGCAAATCAAGCAACGGGATATTAAACTAGATCATAATTTTGGATAAATCCAGATGGCGGTCTCGAATAAGTTGACAATGATGAAAAATTTCCTATGTCTCAGCAAATAAAAGCGAATTAAGTGCATCATTGTTATAATAGCAACTTGAACAGGCGTTAAATACATGTTAACATCATACGAGTAATGTTCGACAAAACCATAGTCAAATGTTTATCAGCGTATCAAAGATTGATAAAAAAATAGAAAAAACAAATCTCACTCACCGTTTGTTTTCGCGATATTTGTTTTCATCGCTCCATGCGATATTTGTTTTGTTCATCCATGAACCTAAACATAACTGCATCACACTGACGGAAAATAAACACTTGTCCACGTTATACAGTTAAATAATCTAGAAAATAGAAATTCCTAACCTTTATTAAGATATACTAGTATACAATATGACTGTATAATACTTACATCACATTTCAGCACTGAAATACCTTATCATAAGGTAGGACAAAATAAACTGCCCAGAGAAACAAAACGTAGAAAATCCATATGAAAACCTATAAGCAAAAGTAAGATCACTAGACCAATATCACATCAAACCAATAAAAAACCAGAAGCTGAAACAGAGAAAAAAAACAAGTTTTGTTAGTATTTGTATTTAGAAGGCGATTTAAAAAAGGGAATAGGCGGATATGAACCATCAACTAGTTCGATCCTTTTACTGTAACAACCCTTTTTAGTCAGTAAGTCTGTGCTTGATCTAGATTTCAGATAACCTAATTATTCTACATCTTATAGCTGAGTAATACTGCAGCTTAGCAACTAATTCACAAATCACGGATAAAAAACTCTGAAACAAAGACAAACAATTGAAATGATGAAACCTTAAGACAAATGAAATCAAAATTTATCATAGTTTTATTTAGGAAGTTTTATCACAGCTGATACAAAGCAAAAACTGGTTAATTAGGCTTCAGAACAAAAAATCAGACGGGCAAAGATGGTGTACATGAAATACTTTTCTTTTGATATTATCAAAACTTTTTAACTTTTCTGCGGATATTATGCGCGTCGCATGGAAGTGAAACTAGGAAAACAAATCGCTCATAAAATATGACCTTTGTAACGAATCAGGCTAGTCACTTATCTAAGCACTTCAATGACAATTCAAACTTGCAAACTTAATCTCGGAAGCAGCAGAGTGCAACCATGCATGTTCTCTACAAGCTCTACGAATTGACCGTACAAAGTAATAATTTTCTTTGTCTTGATTACCCGCTGCTTTCCGATGCTTATACAATGATTAAAATTTACATACTGCTTTGAAAAGCACACTGACCATAATGAATGAATTTTCACTCTTCATTACTTTTCCAAATTTTCATTCCCTTTGATTTTCGCTGCTGCTACATGATTGAAGTGTTGCAAAAAGCATCAAGCCGTTCTATAATCGCGTAATACTTATGAAGTTCTTAATAGTTCTTTCATTTAACATCCTTACTAACGAACCGGGGTTCATTAGATTTGAAAAAAGAAATATTCTTGCAAAAATTAAATTTGTAATCCATTTTGGAGCAAATATTAAATTCCATGTGAATGAACCAAATTTAAAGTTAAACGATAAAAATTTAAAACAAAGAAAGTTATGTCTTTAAAATGCTTCACGATTTCTGCGTTTATCGTTTAATGATTGAAATGATGTTCATACGAGAGTTCAGATTCTTGATCAAATCATCTATGTCACTAAAATGCTTTACGATTTCTGTGTTTAACGTTTAATTATAGAAATGATTTTCATACGAAATAGTTCAGATTCTTCATCACAGTACACCTTTGCTTTAACCTTCGTGTCGCGCAAAGCATCGATCAAAATGCTGCTTGCTATCGTTTCTTTGGTAAGAAATTAAATGTCTAAAAAATACAGATAAGAACGAAAAATCATTCCATAAAGTATACCGTCAGGTTAAAGAATCTGAATGAGCCCTGGGGGGTATCGGCGCTTGGGCCACGATTTGTCAAGCTGGGAGAAGAGTCCCAAGTTTATCAAAAAGAATTGATTTTCACAGTCCGCAGTTAGCTTGACCGCCCGGATCCAGACGCCTTCGTAATTTACCAAACATCCATAGTTATGTTCGGACTCTCCTAAGTATTCGTTCCGATCCAACTGGCCGTACTCTTGGCACTCCCGCATCATGTTGGGGAAAGCAGCCTCGGAATTGGCCAAGATTGCTCCAACCTGATGGCTGGTGGCAAACTCGGACGCTTCCACTATGACGAGCTCTTGTTCCTCGTGCTATTGAATGTCCGACCGGAGGGAAGCTTTATCGAACTAAAATAGCAAGCGACTCGTATTACCACGATGCATACCTTTAATTTTGTTTCACTTAAACAACATTCGTTCATGAAAGGGCCAGTTGTCCATTGGTTCTCAAGAAAACACGCATGGATCGTCCGCCAATGCCCTCTTCGCATTCATGGTAGAACTGTGAATTCCGCGTAAATCATTTGTAGTATCAACCAAGTAAGGTTAGCCGCATCGATCAACGATCTTACCTCGCTTCCATGTATTTCACGTTCACAACGTCAGGGTTACACCTGGTACGTTGGTCCGAATGTTTGCAGCCACTATATTGTTTCAATCAATGAAGCACGTGGGATCTGGCACAATTGAAAACTATTTTCGGCAACACAACACGCGTTATTATCTTCGAGTTCCAGATTCCAAATGGCGTTGCAATGCCGAATGACAGATGAACTAGTGTTGGCAGAATCGGGATTCGGAAGATTCGAAGATTCGATCTCTAGACGGATTCCAAAGATTCGAATCCCATTTGACGGATTCTAAAGATTCGAATTGCTGTAAACATTCTATTCACTTTCTGCCATTAGTTTTTGCACTGGTATGCACTTTCGAAAAATAAACACTTCATACAAATCGAAAATGTATTCTCCATTAAAATTGGTTAAACTTCAATTTGTTATACATTCATATATGTATGTAATCTCTATATCTATAAAAATGGATGTTTGTATGTTCGTGATGCTAAAACTCAAAATCGGCTGGACCAATCTTGATGACGTCTTCGTATGATTTGTTCCTTTTTACCCAAGGAAGGTTTAGGAAAAAAGAGAATTTGAAAATTCCTAAGGAAAAGCCGGAAAATGGGAAAATTCGGCAAAAACGGCTTTTTCCCATACAAAAAATAAAAAACAAACTTCAGTCTTTAACGAAAATACAAAACGGCTGAACTTATTCTAAGGAAATCTTTTGCCGATTTCTTCCTTTTGGTCATTTTAAGGTTTTAGAAAAATGAAAAGTTTGAAAATTTAAAAGATCAAGGAAAAAAATTAGAAAACTCGAAAAAAGGCTTTTTTTCATAAAAGTAGTATTCGAATTAATAATTTTGAAACACGCATCTTATCTTACATAAATTACCTACATCTTGAGCGAGATGAGATCATCAAGTATCAAATGGGACGATACGTTAACTGCAATGAAGCGCTATGGAGAATATTTTCTTTTGCAATTCATGAGCGATTTCCTACTGTTGTGCATCTCGCAGTTCATTTGGAGAATGGTCAAAGAGTGTATTTCAACCTAGAAAATGCAGTACAACGAGCCGAAAAACAACCAGCAACAACTTTGACGAGTTTTGTTTTAACCTGCGCCAGCGATCCTTTCGCAAAAACATTGGTTTATTCGGAAATGCCTCGATATTACACATGGAATGCATCGTGAAAGAAATGGTTACGTAGAAAGCGAGGCCAACCAGTAGACGGACATCCAGTTGTGTTTTCAACTAATGCGTTAGGACGAATATACACAATCCACCCAAAAAACGATGATTGCTTCTATCTTCGGTTGTTGTTGGTTAATGTACGCGGTCCAACATCGTTTGAGTCATTACGTACCGTGAATCGTATCGTGTGTTCAACTTTTCGAGAAGCATGCCAGCAGTTAGAACTATTGGAACATGATGATCAGTGGAATCAAACAATGGACGATGCCATAGCTGCTTTACATGCCACTGAAATTCTTACACACACTTAGCAAAAGAGTGCGTATGATCGATTGATGAAGGTTATCGATGATGGTGGAAGAACGGCACACTCCGCACTAAAATTACCGTTAAACATGCAAGTCAGTGAAACTCCTGTTTGCAACATTTCATAGCAATCAGCTATGGCCCAAGTATTGAAAAATTGTAAACTAATTGTGTGGGATGTGCACAATGGCTCACAAACGGTCTGCGGAACAATAACGGTCGTTTTGGTGGAGCAACTGTATTGTTAGCAGGCGATTTTAGACAAACACTTCCCGTTATTCCAAAATCAACACCGGCAGATGAAGTAAATGCATGTCTCAAATCATCGTATTTTTGGCAATACGTAAAAACCATACGATTGACTATAAATATGCGAGTGCACTTGCAACAGGATAGAAGCGCAAGAGTTTTCTCCAAAGAGCTTCTAAAAATTGGAGACGGACAGATTCCGGTTAATATATCCAGTGGATTAATATCAATTCCGACTACCATTTGCCAATTCACTTCAACTAAAGAGGATCTCATAACTAATGTGTATCCAAATATCACCCAAAATTAAGCTAACGATTGATTGAGTTCACGTGCAAAATTAGCTGCGAAAAATATAGATGTTAATGACCTCAACTGGACAATTCTAAACCAAGTTCCGGGAGAGTTGCGATCATACAAATCAATACAGCTTATGAACAATAGCATAGAGGCAAGAATATTAAAAGGGGCTTATAAGCGGACCGAATGTTTAATTCCAAGAATTTCCATGAAATCGAACGATACCCAGCCAGCCAAATGAATGGAAAAATTCATGATTTACCCTCAAATTCATCAAAATCGCTCGATCTTAGGGTGTATGTATATTCCTAGAATTTCCTTGAAATCGATCGATATGCTATTTCAGTTCAACCGAATTCAATTTCCAGTGAATCTTGCATTTGCGATGACAATCAACAAGTCACAAGGGCAGTCGCTGGAAGTGTTTGGCTTAAATCTAGAAATGATTTGGTTTTCTCATGGCCAGCTATATGTTGCATGTTCACGCATAGGAAAATCGGCATCATTGTACATTTACGCACCCGAACAAAAGAATAAAAATGCAGTCTAACAAGCTGCGTTACAATAAAAGCAATAATAAAATCATAATAAAATGATTTCCAATATAATGAATTCAAATTTCTTCTCTATACAGTTTTTTAAAACCAAATTTAACATCACAGGTAGTCAATTTCAAATTTTAGAATATTCGAAACTGCATAATTATTTGACGGGGCGACGTTCGTCGGGTCAGCTTGTAAAATATAATATCTATAAAAGACATGTAAACACTTTCAATAGACTAAACTGAACCCAATGTGATGGAATGGTCTAGGCTTGAGTTATAAATAGTTGCAATATCGTTCCGATGCCTCCCTTTTCGTGCAGGCCAAAGAAGCCACTTTGCCACAATTTTCCAAATCTCGGTGCAAATTTGACCACCAACGCCGTAGTATATCGACGGACGGGATACAAATCCTGATCTTACGGTAGGTGATCACATTTGATACTCTTTTCCTTCTTCCTCGGATGGGAAATGTGATAGAAGGGATCGTTCGACGGTCCAATTGGCGGATATGTCCACGTACTACGATGGCCATAATACTTCGCAGATCTCGTACCGAAGGCCGTTTCTTCATTTGACGATCAATATTGGTGTTTGCTAGGTTTCTACACTTCACGGGCAGTTGCAGAAATTCGAGTGAAAATACTTTCGAAGCTTAAGTACAGTTTGTTGCACCATGAAAAACGGGATGGTGATTGCGTAGGAAAGTAGCATTGGCGTTACAAATATCATCTCAGCTTGGACGAAATATTTTCTCACAAAATACTGTACAGCTGCTATCGTGAATGCTTATCGAGGTGAGGATTTCCTGTTTTGCAATAAAAAGGTTCCCAACAAACCGTCCGGGATTAACTTGTTAGTTATAGTTGTAGTTTGCTCTAGCTTTAAGTATGCACACAAATCAACACGTTCTGAGGTGAAAAAAGACATTACCATTTTCCAATCCCGTGATCTAACTCGTCTTGTTCGTACGCGATTACAATGCGAAATGAGAGCTACCTTAGTTACGGAATTCGATATTTTCCGACCAAACAAGAGATTAAAGCGCCTTTTGTGAGGTATTATTTGCATGCTAGCTACTATCTTGTTTTTCTCAGTCCAATCAATAACAGTTCGTTTACAACAGCATCCATTCGAAGTCTACATATTCTAAATGATGGTGTGAGTTTGCGAGGGATTCTTTTAGGTGACATCTGAAGCTCAGATTGCCTGTCGTTGAGCTGCTCGAAACATTCGGGTAACGCATACTCATAATACATAAACTTACCATACACTCACGAAAATGTTCAAACGGTCATTTTTGTTTTAAAACAGAATGGACAATGCATCTGTTTTCAACGAAGCGTGAACAATGCAGATAGACATCCTGGCCATTCGTTTCTCAAGTACACATAGTTTGACGAACGAAAAAATTAGGTTTTAATAACATGATTCAACAAGACATAAATAAGCTTAGTGAAACAGATTATATCGAGGAATCGCAAAGGACTAACCAAGTTGAAATTTTTGTTCAACATTTAGAAACAAGCGTCTTGTTACCAAGATTTGAGCTTCAAATCGTGTACAAAGCAATCACAGTAACCACAATCAACTTTCGTAGCTAGCGACAATAGTAAATGAACTGTTCCTTTCCACTCAATTATCTTGTAATCTAGTTACAAAAGCACACACACGCATTAGAATGCACGGAACTAACATTATAAGCTTGTTTTATATCATAACAATGAATGTGTGCACCATTTCCCGTCACAAACTTAATTCACACACCGTTCTCCACTAGCACTTTTCCCGGCTTTGCACGGCTTTGCGGATGAAATTGAGCGGAAACCAAAGGTGACTTCTTTGACATCTGGCAAGCTGTCGCTCAATTCTTTTGAATAATAATAAATACACACATTGCATATATATGAGAACGAAAAGCCAATGGGCAAAATAACTAAGTGATGCCTCATTGTTTTGCTCGGTTTAAGCACAATTGTAGGAGTGTTGGCGTGCCTTAAAGTGAAACGCCAGTTAGAAGAAACAATCGCGCGGAATAAAATGTATGCTACTACCTATATGAAAAAGTACACAACTGATGCAGAGGTGCATACCAAAATTTGGGGAATGATTCATAAGTGCATAGCCGGTTACGGATTGGAAGAATCGTCAAAAATTACAAAATTATAGCGTGTTCAAAAGGGCGGTCAAAAAGATCACAAAGATGCATTCGGGCAACATTTAAAAGCAAATTAAGTTCAAGTAAAACGACAAAAAAGTCGTTGCACTGCTGAATTTGGAAAAAATCAATGCAACTTTCATCAGCTCTAACAATTGGCGCTAATGCCGTTTTACCTAACGTTCGACTTGCCAATTTTCAACTCAGCAGCATAATGTGTAATTTGTGCACTAATTTACTTGCATACTGCGAATCTAACTAGTGGGTATATTTACAGAGCCCCCTGAAATGAAAGCTGCTGAATGTCGAAAAAAAAGAGGTTCATGTTTCATCTCAGTACGGCGATACTATACAATTGCAATTCGAAGCAAATCAAGCAACGGGATATTAAACTAGATCATAATTTTGGATAAATCCAGATGGCGGTCTCGAATAAGTTGACAATGATGAAAAATTTCCTATGTCTCAGCAAATAAAAGCGAATTAAGTGCATCATTGTTATAATAGCAACTTGAACAGGCGTTAAATACATGTTAACATCATACGAGTAATGTTCGACAAAACCATAGTCAAATGTTTATCAGCGTATCAAAGATTGATAAAAAAAATAGAAAAAACAAATCTCACTCACCGTTTGTTTTCGCGATATTTGTTTTCATCGCTCCATGCGATATTTGTTTTGTTCATCCATGAACCTAAACATAACTGCATCACACTGACGGAAAATAAACACTTGTCCACGTTATACAGTTAAATAATCTAGAAAATAGAAATTCCTAACCTTTATTAAGATATACTAGTATACAATATGACTGTATAATACTTACATCACATTTCAGCACTGAAATACCTTATCATAAGGTAGGACAAAATAAACTGCCCAGAGAAACAAAACGTAGAAAATCCATATGAAAACCTATAAGCAAAAGTAAGATCACTAGACCAATATCACATCAAACCAATAAAAAACCAGAAGCTGAAACAGAGAAAAAAAACAAGTTTTGTTAGTATTTGTATTTAGAAGGCGATTTAAAAAAGGGAATAGGCGGATATGAACCATCAACTAGTTCGATCCTTTTACTGTAACAACCCTTTTTAGTCAGTAAGTCTGTGCTTGATCTAGATTTCAGATAACCTAATTATTCTACATCTTATAGCTGAGTAATACTGCAGCTTAGCAACTAATTCACAAATCACGGATAAAAAACTCTGAAACAAAGACAAACAATTGAAATGATGAAACCTTAAGACAAATGAAATCAAAATTTATCATAGTTTTATTTAGGAAGTTTTATCACAGCTGATACAAAGCAAAAACTGGTTAATTAGGCTTCAGAACAAAAAATCAGACGGGCAAAGATGGTGTACATGAAATACTTTTCTTTTGATATTATCAAAACTTTTTAACTTTTCTGCGGATATTATGCGCGTCGCATGGAAGTGAAACTAGGAAAACAAATCGCTCATAAAATATGACCTTTGTAACGAATCAGGCTAGTCACTTATCTAAGCACTTCAATGACAATTCAAACTTGCAAACTTAATCTCGGAAGCAGCAGAGTGCAACCATGCATGTTCTCTACAAGCTCTACGAATTGACCGTACAAAGTAATAATTTTCTTTGTCTTGATTACCCGCTGCTTTCCGATGCTTATACAATGATTAAAATTTACATACTGCTTTGAAAAGCACACTGACCATAATGAATGAATTTTCACTCTTCATTACTTTTCCAAATTTTCATTCCCTTTGATTTTCGCTGCTGCTACATGATTGAAGTGTTGCAAAAAGCATCAAGCCGTTCTATAATCGCGTAATACTTATGAAGTTCTTAATAGTTCTTTCATTTAACATCCTTACTAACGAACCGGGGTTCATTAGATTTGAAAAAAGAAATATTCTTGCAAAAATTAAATTTGTAATCCATTTTGGAGCAAATATTAAATTCCATGTGAATGAACCAAATTTAAAGTTAAACGATAAAAATTTAAAACAAAGAAAGTTATGTCTTTAAAATGCTTCACGATTTCTGCGTTTATCGTTTAATGATTGAAATGATGTTCATACGAGAGTTCAGATTCTTGATCAAATCATCTATGTCACTAAAATGCTTTACGATTTCTGTGTTTAACGTTTAATTATAGAAATGATTTTCATACGAAATAGTTCAGATTCTTCATCACAGTACACCTTTGCTTTAACCTTCGTGTCGCGCAAAGCATCGATCAAAATGCTGCTTGCTATCGTTTCTTTGGTAAGAAATTAAATGTCTAAAAAATACAGATAAGAACGAAAAATCATTCCATAAAGTATACCGTCAGGTTAAAGAATCTGAATGAGCCCTGGGGGGTATCGGCGCTTGGGCCACGATTTGTCAAGCTGGGAGAAGAGTCCCAAGTTTATCAAAAAGAATTGATTTTCACAGTCCGCAGTTAGCTTGACCGCCCGGATCCAGACGCCTTCGTAATTTACCAAACATCCATAGTTATGTTCGGACTCTCCTAAGTATTCGTTCCGATCCAACTGGCCGTACTCTTGGCACTCCCGCATCATGTTGGGGAAAGCAGCCTCGGAATTGGCCAAGATTGCTCCAACCTGATGGCTGGTGGCAAACTCGGACGCTTCCACTATGACGAGCTCTTGTTCCTCGTGCTATTGAATGTCCGACCGGAGGGAAGCTTTATCGAACTAAAATAGCAAGCGACTCGTATTACCACGATGCATACCTTTAATTTTGTTTCACTTAAACAACATTCGTTCATGAAAGGGCCAGTTGTCCATTGGTTCTCAAGAAAACACGCATGGATCGTCCGCCAATGCCCTCTTCGCATTCATGGTAGAACTGTGAATTCCGCGTAAATCATTTGTAGTATCAACCAAGTAAGGTTAGCCGCATCGATCAACGATCTTACCTCGCTTCCATGTATTTCACGTTCACAACGTCAGGGTTACACCTGGTACGTTGGTCCGAATGTTTGCAGCCACTATATTGTTTCAATCAATGAAGCACGTGGGATCTGGCACAATTGAAAACTATTTTCGGCAACACAACACGCGTTATTATCTTCGAGTTCCAGATTCCAAATGGCGTTGCAATGCCGAATGACAGATGAACTAGTGTTGGCAGAATCGGGATTCGGAAGATTCGAAGATTCGATCTCTAGACGGATTCCAAAGATTCGAATCCCATTTGACGGATTCTAAAGATTCGAATTGCTGTAAACATTCTATTCACTTTCTGCCATTAGTTTTTGCACTGGTATGCACTTTCGAAAAATAAACACTTCATACAAATCGAAAATGTATTCTCCATTAAAATTGGTTAAACTTCAATTTGTTATACATTCATATATGTATGTAATCTCTATATCTATAAAAATGGATGTTTGTATGTTCGTGATGCTAAAACTCAAAATCGGCTGGACCAATCTTGATGACGTCTTCGTATGATTTGTTCCTTTTTACCCAAGGAAGGTTTAGGAAAAAAGAGAATTTGAAAATTCCTAAGGAAAAGCCGGAAAATGGGAAAATTCGGCAAAAACGGCTTTTTCCCATACAAAAAATAAAAAACAAACTTCAGTCTTTAACGAAAATACAAAACGGCTGAACTTATTCTAAGGAAATCTTTTGCCGATTTCTTCCTTTTGGTCATTTTAAGGTTTTAGAAAAATGAAAAGTTTGAAAATTTAAAAGATCAAGGAAAAAAATTAGAAAACTCGAAAAAAGGCTTTTTTTCATAAAAGTAGTATTCGAATTAATAATTTTGAAACACGCATCTTATCTTACATAAATTACCTACATCTTGAGCGAGATGAGATCATCAAGTATCAAATGGGACGATACGTTAACTGCAATGAAGCGCTATGGAGAATATTTTCTTTTGCAATTCATGAGCGATTTCCTACTGTTGTGCATCTCGCAGTTCATTTGGAGAATGGTCAAAGAGTGTATTTCAACCTAGAAAATGCAGTACAACGAGCCGAAAAACAACCAGCAACAACTTTGACGAGTTTTGTTTTAACCTGCGCCAGCGATCCTTTCGCAAAAACATTGGTTTATTCGGAAATGCCTCGATATTACACATGGAATGCATCGTGAAAGAAATGGTTACGTAGAAAGCGAGGCCAACCAGTAGACGGACATCCAGTTGTGTTTTCAACTAATGCGTTAGGACGAATATACACAATCCACCCAAAAAACGATGATTGCTTCTATCTTCGGTTGTTGTTGGTTAATGTACGCGGTCCAACATCGTTTGAGTCATTACGTACCGTGAATCGTATCGTGTGTTCAACTTTTCGAGAAGCATGCCAGCAGTTAGAACTATTGGAACATGATAATCAGTGGAATCAAACAATGGACGATGCCATAGCTGCTTTACATGCCACTGAAGTTCTTACACACACTTAGCAAAAGAGTGCGTATGATCGATTGATGAAGGTTATCGATGATGGTGGAAGAACGGCACACTCCGCACTAAAATTACCGTTAAACATGCAAGTCAGTGAAACTCCTGTTTGCAACATTTCATAGCAATCAGCTATGGCCCAAGTATTGAAAAATTGTAAACTAATTGTGTGGGATGTGCACAATGGCTCACAAACGGTCTGCGGAACAATAACGGTCGTTTTGGTGGAGCAACTGTATTGTTAGCAGGCGATTTTAGACAAACACTTCCCGTTATTCCAAAATCAACACCGGCAGATGAAGTAAATGCATGTCTCAAATCATCGTATTTTTGGCAATACGTAAAAACCATACGATTGACTATAAATATGCGAGTGCACTTGCAACAGGATAGAAGCGCAAGAGTTTTCTCCAAAGAGCTTCTAAAAATTGGAGACGGACAGATTCCGGTTAATATATCCAGTGGATTAATATCAATTCCGACTACCATTTGCCAATTCACTTCAACTAAAGAGGATCTCATAACTAATGTGTATCCAAATATCACCCAAAATTAAGCTAACGATTGATTGAGTTCACGTGCAAAATTAGCTGCGAAAAATATAGATGTTAATGACCTCAACTGGACAATTCTAAACCAAGTTCCGGGAGATTTGCGATCATACAAATCAATACAGCTTATGAACAATAGCATAGAGGCAAGAATATTAAAAGGGGCTTATAAGCGGACCGAATGTTTAATTCCAAGAATTTCCATGAAATCGAACGATACCCAGCCAGCCAAACGAATGGAAAAATTCATGATTTACCCTCAAATTCATCAAAATCGCTCGATCTTAGGGTGTATGTATATTCCTAGAATTTCCTTGAAATCGATCGATATGCTATTTCAGTTCAACCGAATTCAATTTCCAGTGAATCTTGCATTTGCGATGACAATCAACAAGTCACAAGGGCAGTCGCTGGAAGTGTTTGGCTTAAATCTAGAAATGATTTGGTTTTCTCATGGCCAGCTATATGTTGCATGTTCACGCATAGGAAAATCGGCATCATTGTACATTTACGCACCCGAACAAAAGAATAAAAATGCAGTCTAACAAGCTGCGTTACAATAAAAGCAATAATAAAATCATAATAAAATGATTTCCAATATAATGAATTCAAATTTCTTCTCTATACAGTTTTTTAAAACCAAATTTAACATCACAGGTAGTCAATTTCAAATTTTAGAATATTCGAAACTGCATAATTATTTGACGGGGCGAAGTTCGTCGGGTCAGCTTGTAAAATATAATATCTATAAAAGACATGTAAACACTTTCAATAGACTAAACTGAACCCAATGTGATGGAATGGTCTAGGCTTGAGTTATAAATAGTTGCAATATCGTTCCGATGCCTCCCTTTTCGTGCAGGCCAAAGAAGCCACTTTGCCACAATTTTCCAAATCTCGGTGCAAATTTGACCACCAACGCCGTAGTATATCGACGGACGGGATACAAATCCTGATCTTACGGTAGGTGATCACATTTGATACTCTTTTCCTTCTTCCTCGGATGGGAAATGTGATAGAAGGGATCGTTCGACGGTCCAATTGGCGGATATGTCCACGTACTACGATGGCCATAATACTTCGCAGATCTCGTACCGAAGGCCGTTTCTTCATTTGACGATCATTATTGGTGTTTGCTAGGTTTCTACACTTCACGGGCAGTTGCAGAAATTCGAGTGAAAATACTTTCGAAGCTTAAGTACAGTTTGTTGCACCATGAAAAACGGGATGGTGATTGCGTAGGAAAGTAGCATTGGCGTTACAAATATCATCTCAGCTTGGACGAAATATTTTCTCACAAAATACTGTACAGCTGCTATCGTGAATGCTTATCGAGGTGAGGATTTCCTGTTTTGCAATAAAAAGGTTCCCAACAAACCGTCCGGGATTAACTTGTTAGTTATAGTTGTAGTTTGCTCTAGCTTTAAGTATGCACACAAATCAACACGTTCTGAGGTGAAAAAAGACATTACCATTTTCCAATCCCGTGATCTAACTCGTCTTGTTCGTACGCGATTACAATGCGAAATGAGAGCTACCTTAGTTACGGAATTCGATATTTTCCGACCAAACAAGAGATTAAAGCGCCTTTTGTGAGGTATTATTTGCATGCTAGCTACTATCTTGTTTTTCTCAGTCCAATCAATAACAGTTCGTTTACAACAGCATCCATTCGAAGTCTACATATTCTAAATGATGGTGTGAGTTTGCGAGGGATTCTTTTAGGTGACATCTGAAGCTCAGATTGCCTGTCGTTGAGCTGCTCGAAACATTCGGGTAACGCATACTCATAATACATAAACTTACCATACACTCACGAAAATGTTCAAACGGTCATTTTTGTTTTAAAACAGAATGGACAATGCATCTGTTTTCAACGAAGCGTGAACAATGCAGATAGACATCCTGGCCATTCGTTTCTCAAGTACACATAGTTTGACGAACGAAAAAATTAGGTTTTAATAACATGATTCAACAAGACATAAATAAGCTTAGTGAAACAGATTATATCGAGGAATCGCAAAGGACTAACCAAGTTGAAATTTTTGTTCAACATTTAGAAACAAGCGTCTTGTTACCAAGATTTGAGCTTCAAATCGTGTACAAAGCAATCACAGTAACCACAATCAACTTTCGTAGCTAGCGACAATAGTAAATGAACTGTTCCTTTCCACTCAATTATCTTGTAATCTAGTTACAAAAGCACACACACGCATTAGAATGCACGGAACTAACATTATAAGCTTGTTTTATATCATAACAATGAATGTGTGCACCATTTCCCGTCACAAACTTAATTCACACACCGTTCTCCACTAGCACTTTTCCCGGCTTTGCACGGCTTTGCGGATGAAATTGAGCGGAAACCAAAGGTGACTTCTTTGACATCTGGCAAGCTGTCGCTCAATTCTTTTGAATAATAATAAATACACACATTGCATATATATGAGAACGAAAAGCCAATGGGCAAAATAACTAAGTGATGCCTCATTGTTTTGCTCGGTTTAAGCACAATTGTAGGAGTGTTGGCGTGCCTTAAAGTGAAACGCCAGTTAGAAGAAACAATCGCGCGGAATAAAATGTATGCTACTACCTATATGAAAAAGTACACAACTGATGCAGAGGTGCATACCAAAATTTGGGGAATGATTCATAAGTGCATAGCCGGTTACGGATTGGAAGAATCGTCAAAAATTACAAAATTATAGCGTGTTCAAAAGGGCGGTCAAAAAGATCACAAAGATGCATTCGGGCAACATTTAAAAGCAAATTAAGTTCAAGTAAAACGACAAAAAAGTCGTTGCACTGCTGAATTTGGAAAAAATCAATGCAACTTTCAGCTCTAACAATTGGCGCTAATGCCGTTTTACCTAACGTTCGACTTGCCAATTTTCAACTCAGCAGCATAATGTGTAATTTGTGCACTAATTTACTTGCATACTGCGAATCTAACTAGTGGGTATATTTACAGAGCCCCCTGAAATGAAAGCTGCTGAATGTCGAAAAAAAAGAGGTTCATGTTTCATCTCAGTACGGCGATACTATACAATTGCAATTCGAAGCAAATCAAGCAACGGGATATTAAACTAGATCATAATTTTGGATAAATCCAGATGGCGGTCTCGAATAAGTTGACAATGATGAAAAATTTCCTATGTCTCAGCAAATAAAAGCGAATTAAGTGCATCATTGTTATAATAGCAACTTGAACAGGCGTTAAATACATGTTAACATCATACGAGTAATGTTCGACAAAACCATAGTCAAATGTTTATCAGCGTATCAAAGATTGATAAAAAAAATAGAAAAAACAAATCTCACTCACCGTTTGTTTTCGCGATATTTGTTTTCATCGCTCCATGCGATATTTGTTTTGTTCATCCATGAACCTAAACATAACTGCATCACACTGACGGAAAATAAACACTTGTCCACGTTATACAGTTAAATAATCTAGAAAATAGAAATTCCTAACCTTTATTAAGATATACTAGTATACAATATGACTGTATAATACTTACATCACATTTCAGCACTGAAATACCTTATCATAAGGTAGGACAAAATAAACTGCCCAGAGAAACAAAACGTAGAAAATCCATATGAAAACCTATAAGCAAAAGTAAGATCACTAGACCAATATCACATCAAACCAATAAAAAACCAGAAGCTGAAACAGAGAAAAAAAACAAGTTTTGTTAGTATTTGTATTTAGAAGGCGATTTAAAAAAGGGAATAGGCGGATATGAACCATCAACTAGTTCGATCCTTTTACTGTAACAACCCTTTTTAGTCAGTAAGTCTGTGCTTGATCTAGATTTCAGATAACCTAATTATTCTACATCTTATAGCTGAGTAATACTGCAGCTTAGCAACTAATTCACAAATCACGGTTAAAAAACTCTGAAACAAAGACAAACAATTGAAATGATGAAACCTTAAGACAAATGAAACCAAAATTTATCATAGTTTTATTTAGGAAGTTTTATCACAGCTGATACAAAGCAAAAACTGGTTAATTAGGCTTCAGAAAAAAAAATCAGACGGGCAAACATGGTGTACATGAAATACTTTTCTTTTGATATTATCAAAACTTTTTAACTTTTCTGCGGATATTATGCGCGTCGCATGGAAGTGAAACTAGGAAAACAAATCGCTCATAAAATATGACCTTTGTAACGAATCAGGCTAGTCACTTATCTAAGCACTTCAATGACAATTCAAACTTGCAAACTTAATCTCGGAAGCAGCAGAGTGCAACCATGCATGTTCTCTACAAGCTCTACGAATTGACCGTACAAAGTAATAATTTTCTTTGTCTTGATTACCCGTTGCTTTCCGATGCTTATACAATGATTAAAATTTACATACTGCTTTGAAAAGCACACTGACCATAATGAATGAATTTTCACTCTTCATTACTTTTCCAAATTTTCATTCCCTTTGATTTTCGCTGCTGCTACATGATTGAAGTGTGGCAAAAAGCATCAAGCCGTTCTATAATCGCGTAATACTTATGAAGTTCTTAATAGTTCTTTCATTTAACATCCTTACTAACGAACCGGGGTTCATTAGATTTGAAAAAAGAAATATTCTTGCAAAAATTAAATTTGTAATCCATTTTGGAGCAAATATTAAATTCCATGTGAATGAACCAAATTTAAAGTTAAACGATAAAAATTTAAAACAAAGAAAGTTATGTCTTTAAAATGCTTCACGATTTCTGCGTTTATCGTTTAATGATTGAAATGATGTTCATACGAGAGTTCAGATTCTTGATCAAATCATCTATGTCACTAAAATGCTTTACGATTTCTGTGTTTAACGTTTAATTATAGAAATGATTTTCATACGAAATAGTTCAGATTCTTCATCACAGTACACCTTTGCTTTAACCTTCGTGTCGCGCAAAGCATCGATCAAAATGCTGCTTGCTATCGTTTCTTTGGTAAGAAATTAAATGTCTAAAAAATACAGATAAGAACGAAAAATCATTCCATAAAGTATACCGTCAGGTTAAAGAATCTGAATGAGCCCTGGGGGGTATCGGCGCTTGGGCCACGATTTGTCAAGCTGGGAGAAGAGTCCCAAGTTTATCAAAAAGAATTGATTTTCACAGTCCGCAGTTAGCTTGACCGCCCGGATCCAGACGCCTTCGTAATTTACCAAACATCCATAGTTATGTTCGGACTCTCCTAAGTATTCGTTCCGATCCAACTGGCCGTACTCTTGGCACTCCCGCATCATGTTGGGGAAAGCAGCCTCGGAATTGGCCAAGATTGCTCCAACCTGATGGCTGGTGGCAAACTCGGACGCTTCCACTATGACGAGCTCTTGTTCCTCGTGCTATTGAATGTCCGACCGGAGGGAAGCTTTATCGAACTAAAATAGCAAGCGACTCGTATTACCACGATGCATACCTTTAATTTTGTTTCACTTAAACAACATTCGTTCATGAAAGGGCCAGTTGTCCATTGGTTCTCAAGAAAACACGCATGGATCGTCCGCCAATACCCTCTTCGCATTCATGGTAGAACTGTGAATTCCGCGTAAATCATTTGTAGTATCAACCAAGTAAGGTTAGCCGCATCGATCAACGATCTTACCTCGCTTCCATGTATTTCACGTTCACAACGTCAGGGTTACACCTGGTACGTTGGTCCGAATGTTTGCAGCCACTATATTGTTTCAATCAATGAAGCACGTGGGATCTGGCACAATTGAAAACTATTTTCGGCAACACAACACGCGTTATTATCTTCGAGTTCCAGATTCCAAATGGCGTTGCAATGCCGAATGACAGATGAACTAGTGTTGGCAGAATCGGGATTCGGAAGATTCGAAGATTCGATCTCTAGACGGATTCCAAAGATTCGAATCCCATTTGACGGATTCTAAAGATTCGAATTGCTGTAAACATTCTATTCACTTTCTGCCATTAGTTTTTGCACTGGTATGCACTTTCGAAAAATAAACACTTCATACAAATCGAAAATGTATTCTCCATTAAAATTGGTTAAACTTCAATTTGTTATACATACATATATGAATGTAATCTCTATATCTATAAAAATGGATGTTTGTATGTTCGTGATGCTAAAACTCAAAATCGGCTGGACCAATCTTGATGACGTCTTCGTATGATTTGTTCCTTTTTACCCAAGGAAGGTTTAGGAAAAAAGAGAATTTGAAAATTCCTAAGGAAAAGCCGGAAAATGGGAAAATTCGGCAAAAACGGCTTTTTTCCATACAAAAAATAAAAAACAAACTTCAGTCTTTAACGAAAATACAAAACGGCTGAACTTATTCTAAGGAAATCTTTTGCCGATTTCTTCCTTTTGGTCATTTTAAGGTTTTAGAAAAATGAAAAGTTTGAAAATTTAAAAGATCAAGGAAAAAAATTAGAAAACTCGAAAAAAGGCTTTTTTTCATAAAAGTAGTATTCGAATTAATAATTTTGAAACACGCATCTTATCTTACATAAATTACCTACATCTTGAGCGAGATGAGATCATCAAGTATCAAATGGGACGATACGTTAACTGCAATGAAGCGCTATGGAGAATATTTTCTTTTGCAATTCATGAGCGATTTCCTACTGTTGTGCATCTCGCAGTTCATTTGGAGAATGCCCATCCAACACAAAATGAACATTTCTCCATACAAAATGGGTCCCGGTTTTGTCAACGGTTCTCTCAACGATCGTCCAGTTAAACCGGGATAATTCATTCGGAGCAAAGCCGGCAAAAACGAAAAAGAGGAGAGCCCTGATGGGCCCCCTTCTCTCTTCTGCCTTCTACAACACTCTCATGCCTCGAGCACACAGCGGGATTCGAACCCAACCTCTCCAACTCCGGTCTGTGTACGCTAACCACTAGACCGGCGCTCTTGCTTGAGAATGGCGCGCTAAATGTACAATATATATCTAGCTACATGCGTTTGCATGCATCGTTAGCGATCGCTAGCGTAGGCCTCAACCAAGAGCAGGCCATTTAAGGCTCTCGCGGGGTCTTCGCGTACACTCTCTGCACTGCCGTACGGTGGAGAGCGTGTAATTGTATGGAGCGAATTGCGCTCTTTGAGGGCTTCGCACTTGTTTGTATCCACGCGTGCTCAGGCTTCATACAAGTTTTGCTCACTCTTCATATAAGTTACGCTCGCGGGCGGGTCGAAAATTGTCGGCCCTGCAGCGCGAATGCGACGGAGCATAAGTCAGTCGCTCCGTCTCGCTCCGATCCACGGGGATAGGCCTGAGTTCATTCAAAATTGGTAGTAGGGTGGTCAAAGAGTGTATTTCAACCTAGAAAATGCAGTACAACGAGCCGAAAAACAACCAGCAACAACTTTGACGAGTTTTGTTTTAACCTGCGCCAGCGATCCTTTCGCAAAAACATTGGTTTATTCGGAAATGCCTCGATATTACACATGGAATGCATCGTGAAAGAAATGGTTACGTAGAAAGCGAGGCCAACCAGTAGACGGACATCCAGTTGTGTTTTCAACTAATGCGTTAGGACGAATATACACAATCCACCCAAAAAACGATGATTGCTTCTATCTTCGGTTGTTGTTGGTTAATGTACGCGGTCCAACATCGTTTGAGTCATTACGTACCGTGAATCGTATCGTGTGTTCAACTTTTCGAGAAGCATGCCAGCAGTTAGAACTATTGGAACATGATGATCAGTGGAATCAAACAATGGACGATGCCATAGCTGCTTTACATGCCACTGAAATTCTTACACACACTTAGCAAAAGAGTGCGTATGATCGATTGATGAAGGTTATCGATGATGGTGGAAGAACGGCACACTCCGCACTAAAATTACCGTTAAACATGCAAGTCAGTGAAACTCCTGTTTGCAACATTTCATAGCAATCAGCTATGGCCCAAGTATTGAAAAATTGTAAACTAATTGTGTGGGATGTGCACAATGGCTCACAAACGGTCTGCGGAACAATAACGGTCGTTTTGGTGGAGCAACTGTATTGTTAGCAGGCGATTTTAGACAAACACTTCCCGTTATTCCAAAATCAACACCGGCAGATGAAGTAAATGCATGTCTCAAATCATCGTATTTTTGGCAATACGTAAAAACCATACGATTGACTATAAATATGCGAGTGCACTTGCAACAGGATAGAAGCGCAAGAGTTTTCTCCAAAGAGCTTCTAAAAATTGGAGACGGACAGATTCCGGTTAATATATCCAGTGGATTAATATCAATTCCGACTACCATTTGCCAATTCACTTCAACTAAAGAGGATCTCATAACTAATGTGTATCCAAATATCACCCAAAATTAAGCTAACGATTGATTGAGTTCACGTGCAAAATTAGCTGCGAAAAATATAGATGTTAATGACCTCAACTGGACAATTCTAAACCAAGTTCCGGGAGATTTGCGATCATACAAATCAATACAGCTTATGAACAATAGCATAGAGGCAAGAATATTAAAAGGGGCTTATAAGCGGACCGAATGTTTAATTCCAAGAATTTCCATGAAATCGAACGATACCCAGCCAGCCAAATGAATGGAAAAATTCATGATTTACCCTCAAATTCATCAAAATCGCTCGATCTTAGGGTGTATGTATATTCCTAGAATTTCCTTGAAATCGATCGATATGCTATTTCAGTTCAACCGAATTCAATTTCCAGTGAATCTTGCATTTGCGATGACAATCAACAAGTCACAAGGGCAGTCGCTGGAAGTGTTTGGCTTAAATCTAGAAATGATTTGGTTTTCTCATGGCCAGCTATATGTTGCATGTTCACGCATAGGAAAATCGGCATCATTGTACATTTACGCACCCGAACAAAAGAATAAAAATGCAGTCTAACAAGCTGCGTTACAATAAAAGCAATAATAAAATCATAATAAAATGATTTCCAATATAATGAATTCAAATTTCTTCTCTATACAGTTTTTTAAAACCAAATTTAACATCACAGGTAGTCAATTTCAAATTTTAGAATATTCGAAACTGCATAATTATTTGACGGGGCGACGTTCGTCGGGTCAGCTTGTAAAATATAATATCTATAAAAGACATGTAAACACTTTCAATAGACTAAACTGAACCCAATGTGATGGAATGGTCTAGGCTTGAGTTATAAATAGTTGCAATATCGTTCCGATGCCTCCCTTTTCGTGCAGGCCAAAGAAGCCACTTTGCCACAATTTTCCAAATCTCGGTGCAAATTTGACCACCAACGCCGTAGTATATCGACGGACGGGATACAAATCCTGATCTTACGGTAGGTGATCACATTTGATACTCTTTTCCTTCTTCCTCGGATGGGAAATGTGATAGAAGGGATCGTTCGACGGTCCAATTGGCGGATATGTCCACGTACTACGATGGCCATAATACTTCGCAGATCTCGTACCGAAGGCCGTTTCTTCATTTGACGATCAATATTGGTGTTTGCTAGGTTTCTACACTTCACGGGCAGTTGCAGAAATTCGAGTGAAAATACTTTCGAAGCTTAAGTACAGTTTGTTGCACCATGAAAAACGGGATGGTGATTGCGTAGGAAAGTAGCATTGGCGTTACAAATATCATCTCAGCTTGGACGAAATATTTTCTCACAAAATACTGTACAGCTGCTATCGTGAATGCTTATCGAGGTGAGGATTTCCTGTTTTGCAATAAAAAGGTTCCCAACAAACCGTCCGGGATTAACTTGTTAGTTATAGTTGTAGTTTGCTCTAGCTTTAAGTATGCACACAAATCAACACGTTCTGAGGTGAAAAAAGACATTACCATTTTCCAATCCCGTGATCTAACTCGTCTTGTTCGTACGCGATTACAATGCGAAATGAGAGCTACCTTAGTTACGGAATTCGATATTTTCCGACCAAACAAGAGATTAAAGCGCCTTTTGTGAGGTATTATTTGCATGCTAGCTACTATCTTGTTTTTCTCAGTCCAATCAATAACAGTTCGTTTACAACAGCATCCATTCGAAGTCTACATATTCTAAATGATGGTGTGAGTTTGCGAGGGATTCTTTTAGGTGACATCTGAAGCTCAGATTGCCTGTCGTTGAGCTGCTCGAAACATTCGGGTAACGCATACTCATAATACATAAACTTACCATACACTCACGAAAATGTTCAAACGGTCATTTTTGTTTTAAAACAGAATGGACAATGCATCTGTTTTCAACGAAGCGTGAACAATGCAGATAGACATCCTGGCCATTCGTTTCTCAAGTACACATAGTTTGACGAACGAAAAAATTAGGTTTTAATAACATGATTCAACAAGACATAAATAAGCTTAGTGAAACAGATTATATCGAGGAATCGCAAAGGACTAACCAAGTTGAAATTTTTGTTCAACATTTAGAAACAAGCGTCTTGTTACCAAGATTTGAGCTTCAAATCGTGTACAAAGCAATCACAGTAACCACAATCAACTTTCGTAGCTAGCGACAATAGTAAATGAACTGTTCCTTTCCACTCAATTATCTTGTAATCTAGTTACAAAAGCACACACACGCATTAGAATGCACGGAACTAACATTATAAGCTTGTTTTATATCATAACAATGAATGTGTGCACCATTTCCCGTCACAAACTTAATTCACACACCGTTCTCCACTAGCACTTTTCCCGGCTTTGCACGGCTTTGCGGATGAAATTGAGCGGAAACCAAAGGTGACTTCTTTGACATCTGGCAAGCTGTCGCTCAATTCTTTTGAATAATAATAAATACACACATTGCATATATATGAGAACGAAAAGCCAATGGGCAAAATAACTAAGTGATGCCTCATTGTTTTGCTCGGTTTAAGCACAATTGTAGGAGTGTTGGCGTGCCTTAAAGTGAAACGCCAGTTAGAAGAAACAATCGCGCGGAATAAAATGTATGCTACTACCTATATGAAAAAGTACACAACTGATGCAGAGGTGCATACCAAAATTTGGGGAATGATTCATAAGTGCATAGCCGGTTACGGATTGGAAGAATCGTCAAAAATTACAAAATTATAGCGTGTTCAAAAGGGCGGTCAAAAAGATCACAAAGATGCATTCGGGCAACATTTAAAAGCAAATTAAGTTCAAGTAAAACGACAAAAAAGTCGTTGCACTGCTGAATTTGGAAAAAATCAATGCAACTTTCATCAGCTCTAACAATTGGCGCTAATGCCGTTTTACCTAACGTTCGACTTGCCAATTTTCAACTCAGCAGCATAATGTGTAATTTGTGCACTAATTTACTTGCATACTGCGAATCTAACTAGTGGGTATATTTACAGAGCCCCCTGAAATGAAAGCTGCTGAATGTCGAAAAAAAAGAGGTTCATGTTTCATCTCAGTACGGCGATACTATACAATTGCAATTCGAAGCAAATCAAGCAACGGGATATTAAACTAGATCATAATTTTGGATAAATCCAGATGGCGGTCTCGAATAAGTTGACAATGATGAAAAATTTCCTATGTCTCAGCAAATAAAAGCGAATTAAGTGCATCATTGTTATAATAGCAACTTGAACAGGCGTTAAATACATGTTAACATCATACGAGTAATGTTCGACAAAACCATAGTCAAATGTTTATCAGCGTATCAAAGATTGATAAAAAAATAGAAAAAACAAATCTCACTCACCGTTTGTTTTCGCGATATTTGTTTTCATCGCTCCATGCGATATTTGTTTTGTTCATCCATGAACCTAAACATAACTGCATCACACTGACGGAAAATAAACACTTGTCCACGTTATACAGTTAAATAATCTAGAAAATAGAAATTCCTAACCTTTATTAAGATATACTAGTATACAATATGACTGTATAATACTTACATCACATTTCAGCACTGAAATACCTTATCATAAGGTAGGACAAAATAAACTGCCCAGAGAAACAAAACGTAGAAAATCCATATGAAAACCTATAAGCAAAAGTAAGATCACTAGACCAATATCACATCAAACCAATAAAAAACCAGAAGCTGAAACAGAGAAAAAAAACAAGTTTTGTTAGTATTTGTATTTAGAAGGCGATTTAAAAAAGGGAATAGGCGGATATGAACCATCAACTAGTTCGATCCTTTTACTGTAACAACCCTTTTTAGTCAGTAAGTCTGTGCTTGATCTAGATTTCAGATAACCTAATTATTCTACATCTTATAGCTGAGTAATACTGCAGCTTAGCAACTAATTCACAAATCACGGTTAAAAAACTCTGAAACAAAGACAAACAATTGAAATGATGAAACCTTAAGACAAATGAAATCAAAATTTATCATAGTTTTATTTAGGAAGTTTTATCACAGCTGATACAAAGCAAAAACTGGTTAATTAGGCTTCAGAAAAAAAAATCAGACGGGCAAACATGGTGTACATGAAATACTTTTCTTTTGATATTATCAAAACTTTTTAACTTTTCTGCGGATATTATGCGCGTCGCATGGAAGTGAAACTAGGAAAACAAATCGCTCATAAAATATGACCTTTGTAACGAATCAGGCTAGTCACTTATCTAAGCACTTCAATGACAATTCAAACTTGCAAACTTAATCTCGGAAGCAGCAGAGTGCAACCATGCATGTTCTCTACAAGCTCTACGAATTGACCGTACAAAGTAATAATTTTCTTTGTCTTGATTACCCGCTGCTTTCCGATGCTTATACAATGATTAAAATTTACATACTGCTTTGAAAAGCACACTGACCATAATGAATGAATTTTCACTCTTCATTACTTTTCCAAATTTTCATTCCCTTTGATTTTCGCTGCTGCTACATGATTGAAGTGTTGCAAAAAGCATCAAGCCGTTCTATAATCGCGTAATACTTATGAAGTTCTTAATAGTTCTTTCATTTATCATCCTTACTAACGAACCGGGGTTCATTAGATTTGAAAAAAGAAATATTCTTGCAAAAATTAAATTTGTAATCCATTTTGGAGCAAATATTAAATTCCATGTGAATGAACCAAATTTAAAGTTAAACGATAAAAATTTAAAACAAAGAAAGTTATGTCTTTAAAATGCTTCACGATTTCTGCGTTTATCGTTTAATGATTGAAATGATGTTCATACGAGAGTTCAGATTCTTGATCAAATCATCTATGTCACTAAAATGCTTTACGATTTCTGTGTTTAACGTTTAATTATAGAAATGATTTTCATACGAAATAGTTCAGATTCTTCATCACAGTACACCTTTGCTTTAACCTTCGTGTCGCGCAAAGCATCGATCAAAATGCTGCTTGCTATCGTTTCTTTGGTAAGAAATTAAATGTCTAAAAAATACAGATAAGAACGAAAAATCATTCCATAAAGTATACCGTCAGGTTAAAGAATCTGAATGAGCCCTGGGGGGTATCGGCGCTTGGGCCACGATTTGTCAAGCTGGGAGAAGAGTCCCAAGTTTATCAAAAAGAATTGATTTTCACAGTCCGCAGTTAGCTTGACCGCCCGGATCCAGACGCCTTCGTAATTTACCAAACATCCATAGTTATGTTCGGACTCTCCTAAGTATTCGTTACGATCCAACTGGCCGTACTCTTGGCACTCCCGCATCATGTTGGGGAAAGCAGCCTCGGAATTGGCCAAGATTGCTCCAACCTGATGGCTGGTGGCAAACTCGGACGCTTCCACTATGACGAGCTCTTGTTCCTCGTGCTATTGAATGTCCGACCGGAGGGAAGCTTTATCGAACTAAAATAGCAAGCGACTCGTATTACCACGATGCATACCTTTAATTTTGTTTCACTTAAACAACATTCGTTCATGAAAGGGCCAGTTGTCCATTGGTTCTCAAGAAAACACGCATGGATCGTCCGCCAATGCCCTCTTCGCATTCATGGTAGAACTGTGAATTCCGCGTAAATCATTTGTAGTATCAACCAAGTAAGGTTAGCCGCATCGATCAACGATCTTACCTCGCTTCCATGTATTTCACGTTCACAACGTCAGGGTTACACCTGGTACGTTGGTCCGAATGTTTGCAGCCACTATATTGTTTCAATCAATGAAGCACGTGGGATCTGGCACAATTGAAAACTATTTTCGGCAACACAACACGCGTTATTATCTTCGAGTTCCAGATTCCAAATGGCGTTGCAATGCCGAATGACAGATGAACTAGTGTTGGCAGAATCGGGATTCGGAAGATTCGAAGATTCGATCTCTAGACGGATTCCAAAGATTCGAATCCCATTTGACGGATTCTAAAGATTCGAATTGCTGTAAACATTCTATTCACTTTCTGCCATTAGTTTTTGCACTGGTATGCACTTTCGAAAAATAAACACTTCATACAAATCGAAAATGTATTCTCCATTAAAATTGGTTAAACTTCAATTTGTTATACATTCATATATGTATGTAATCTCTATATCTATAAAAATGGATGTTTGTATGTTCGTGATGCTAAAACTCAAAATCGGCTGGACCAATCTTGATGACGTCTTCGTATGATTTGTTCCTTTTTACCCAAGGAAGGTTTAGGAAAAAAGAGAATTTGAAAATTCCTAAGGAAAAGCCGGAAAATGGGAAAATTCGGCAAAAACGGCTTTTTCCCATACAAAAAATAAAAAACAAACTTCAGTCTTTAACGAAAATACAAAACGGCTGAACTTATTCTAAGGAAATCTTTTGCCGATTTCTTCCTTTTGGTCATTTTAAGGTTTTAGAAAAATGAAAAGTTTGAAAATTTAAAAGATCAAGGAAAAAAATTAGAAAACTCGAAAAAAGGCTTTTTTTCATAAAAGTAGTATTCGAATTAATAATTTTGAAACACGCATCTTATCTTACATAAATTACCTACATCTTGAGCGAGATGAGATCATCAAGTATCAAATGGGACGATACGTTAACTGCAATGAAGCGCTATGGAGAATATTTTCTTTTGCAATTCATGAGCGATTTCCTACTGTTGTGCATCTCGCAGTTCATTTGGAGAATGGTCAAAGAGTGTATTTCAACCTAGAAAATGCAGTACAACGAGCCGAAAAACAACCAGCAACAACTTTGACGAGTTTTGTTTTAACCTGCGCCAGCGATCCTTTCGCAAAAACATTGGTTTATTCGGAAATGCCTCGATATTACACATGGAATGCATCGTGAAAGAAATGGTTACGTAGAAAGCGAGGCCAACCAGTAGACGGACATCCAGTTGTGTTTTCAACTAATGCGTTAGGACGAATATACACAATCCACCCAAAAAACGATGATTGCTTCTATCTTCGGTTGTTGTTGGTTAATGTACGCGGTCCAACATCGTTTGAGTCATTACGTACCGTGAATCGTATCGTGTGTTCAACTTTTCGAGAAGCATGCCAGCAGTTAGAACTATTGGAACATGATAATCAGTGGAATCAAACAATGGACGATGCCATAGCTGCTTTACATGCCACTGAAGTTCTTACACACACTTAGCAAAAGAGTGCGTATGATCGATTGATGAAGGTTATCGATGATGGTGGAAGAACGGCACACTCCGCACTAAAATTACCGTTAAACATGCAAGTCAGTGAAACTCCTGTTTGCAACATTTCATAGCAATCAGCTATGGCCCAAGTATTGAAAAATTGTAAACTAATTGTGTGGGATGTGCACAATGGCTCACAAACGGTCTGCGGAACAATAACGGTCGTTTTGGTGGAGCAACTGTATTGTTAGCAGGCGATTTTAGACAAACACTTCCCGTTATTCCAAAATCAACACCGGCAGATGAAGTAAATGCATGTCTCAAATCATCGTATTTTTGGCAATACGTAAAAACCATACGATTGACTATAAATATGCGAGTGCACTTGCAACAGGATAGAAGCGCAAGAGTTTTCTCCAAAGAGCTTCTAAAAATTGGAGACGGACAGATTCCGGTTAATATATCCAGTGGATTAATATCAATTCCGACTACCATTTGCCAATTCACTTCAACTAAAGAGGATCTCATAACTAATGTGTATCCAAATATCACCCAAAATTAAGCTAACGATTGATTGAGTTCACGTGCAAAATTAGCTGCGAAAAATATAGATGTTAATGACCTCAACTGGACAATTCTAAACCAAGTTCCGGGAGATTTGCGATCATACAAATCAATACAGCTTATGAACAATAGCATAGAGGCAAGAATATTAAAAGGGGCTTATAAGCGGACCGAATGTTTAATTCCAAGAATTTCCATGAAATCGAACGATACCCAGCCAGCCAAATGAATGGAAAAATTCATGATTTACCCTCAAATTCATCAACATCGCTCGATCTTAGGGTGTATGTATATTCCTAGAATTTCCTTGAAATCGATCGATATGCTATTTCAGTTCAACCGAATTCAATTTCCAGTGAATCTTGCATTTGCGATGACAATCAACAAGTCACAAGGGCAGTCGCTGGAAGTGTTTGGCTTAAATCTAGAAATGATTTGGTTTTCTCATGGCCAGCTATATGTTGCATGTTCACGCATAGGAAAATCGGCATCATTGTACATTTACGCACCCGAACAAAAGAATAAAAATGCAGTCTAACAAGCTGCGTTACAATAAAAGCAATAATAAAATCATAATAAAATGATTTCCAATATAATGAATTCAAATTTCTTCTCTATACAGTTTTTTAAAACCAAATTTAACATCACAGGTAGTCAATTTCAAATTTTAGAATATTCGAAACTGCATAATTATTTGACGGGGCGAAGTTCGTCGGGTCAGCTTGTAAAATATAATATCTATAAAAGACATGTAAACACTTTCAATAGACTAAACTGAACCCAATGTGATGGAATGGTCTAGGCTTGAGTTATAAATAGTTGCAATATCGTTCCGATGCCTCCCTTTTCGTGCAGGCCAAAGAAGCCACTTTGCCACAATTTTCCAAATCTCGGTGCAAATTTGACCACCAACGCCGTAGTATATCGACGGACGGGATACAAATCCTGATCTTACGGTAGGTGATCACATTTGATACTCTTTTCCTTCTTCCTCGGATGGGAAATGTGATAGAAGGGATCGTTCGACGGTCCAATTGGCGGATATGTCCACGTACTACGATGGCCATAATACTTCGCAGATCTCGTACCGAAGGCCGTTTCTTCATTTGACGATCATTATTGGTGTTTGCTAGGTTTCTACACTTCACGGGCAGTTGCAGAAATTCGAGTGAAAATACTTTCGAAGCTTAAGTACAGTTTGTTGCACCATGAAAAACGGGATGGTGATTGCGTAGGAAAGTAGCATTGGCGTTACAAATATCATCTCAGCTTGGACGAAATATTTTCTCACAAAATACTGTACAGCTGCTATCGTGAATGCTTATCGAGGTGAGGATTTCCTGTTTTGCAATAAAAAGGTTCCCAACAAACCGTCCGGGATTAACTTGTTAGTTATAGTTGTAGTTTGCTCTAGCTTTAAGTATGCACACAAATCAACACGTTCTGAGGTGAAAAAAGACATTACCATTTTCCAATCCCGTGATCTAACTCGTCTTGTTCGTACGCGATTACAATGCGAAATGAGAGCTACCTTAGTTACGGAATTCGATATTTTCCGACCAAACAAGAGATTAAAGCGCCTTTTGTGAGGTATTATTTGCATGCTAGCTACTATCTTGTTTTTCTCAGTCCAATCAATAACAGTTCGTTTACAACAGCATCCATTCGAAGTCTACATATTCTAAATGATGGTGTGAGTTTGCGAGGGATTCTTTTAGGTGACATCTGAAGCTCAGATTGCCTGTCGTTGAGCTGCTCGAAACATTCGGGTAACGCATACTCATAATACATAAACTTACCATACACTCACGAAAATGTTCAAACGGTCATTTTTGTTTTAAAACAGAATGGACAATGCATCTGTTTTCAACGAAGCGTGAACAATGCAGATAGACATCCTGGCCATTCGTTTCTCAAGTACACATAGTTTGACGAACGAAAAAATTAGGTTTTAATAACATGATTCAACAAGACATAAATAAGCTTAGTGAAACAGATTATATCGAGGAATCGCAAAGGACTAACCAAGTTGAAATTTTTGTTCAACATTTAGAAACAAGCGTCTTGTTACCAAGATTTGAGCTTCAAATCGTGTACAAAGCAATCACAGTAACCACAATCAACTTTCGTAGCTAGCGACAATAGTAAATGAACTGTTCCTTTCCACTCAATTATCTTGTAATCTAGTTACAAAAGCACACACACGCATTAGAATGCACGGAACTAACATTATAAGCTTGTTTTATATCATAACAATGAATGTGTGCACCATTTCCCGTCACAAACTTAATTCACACACCGTTCTCCACTAGCACTTTTCCCGGCTTTGCACGGCTTTGCGGATGAAATTGAGCGGAAACCAAAGGTGACTTCTTTGACATCTGGCAAGCTGTCGCTCAATTCTTTTGAATAATAATAAATACACACATTGCATATATATGAGAACGAAAAGCCAATGGGCAAAATAACTAAGTGATGCCTCATTGTTTTGCTCGGTTTAAGCACAATTGTAGGAGTGTTGGCGTGCCTTAAAGTGAAACGCCAGTTAGAAGAAACAATCGCGCGGAATAAAATGTATGCTACTACCTATATGAAAAAGTACACAACTGATGCAGAGGTGCATACCAAAATTTGGGGAATGATTCATAAGTGCATAGCCGGTTACGGATTGGAAGAATCGTCAAAAATTACAAAATTATAGCGTGTTCAAAAGGGCGGTCAAAAAGATCACAAAGATGCATTCGGGCAACATTTAAAAGCAAATTAAGTTCAAGTAAAACGACAAAAAAGTCGTTGCACTGCTGAATTTGGAAAAAATCAATGCAACTTTCATCAGCTCTAACAATTGGCGCTAATGCCGTTTTACCTAACGTTCGACTTGCCAATTTTCAACTCAGCAGCATAATGTGTAATTTGTGCACTAATTTACTTGCATACTGCGAATCTAACTAGTGGGTATATTTACAGAGCCCCCTGAAATGAAAGCTGCTGAATGTCGAAAAAAAAGAGGTTCATGTTTCATCTCAGTACGGCGATACTATACAATTGCAATTCGAAGCAAATCAAGCAACGGGATATTAAACTAGATCATAATTTTGGATAAATCCAGATGGCGGTCTCGAATAAGTTGACAATGATGAAAAATTTCCTATGTCTCAGCAAATAAAAGCGAATTAAGTGCATCATTGTTATAATAGCAACTTGAACAGGCGTTAAATACATGTTAACATCATACGAGTAATGTTCGACAAAACCATAGTCAAATGTTTATCAGCGTATCAAAGATTGATAAAAAAATAGAAAAAACAAATCTCACTCACCGTTTGTTTTCGCGATATTTGTTTTCATCGCTCCATGCGATATTTGTTTTGTTCATCCATGAACCTAAACATAACTGCATCACACTGACGGAAAATAAACACTTGTCCACGTTATACAGTTAAATAATCTAGAAAATAGAAATTCCTAACCTTTATTAAGATATACTAGTATACAATATGACTGTATAATACTTACATCACATTTCAGCACTGAAATACCTTATCATAAGGTAGGACAAAATAAACTGCCCAGAGAAACAAAACGTAGAAAATCCATATGAAAACCTATAAGCAAAAGTAAGATCACTAGACCAATATCACATCAAACCAATAAAAAACCAGAAGCTGAAACAGAAAAAAAAAACAAGTTTTGTTAGTATTTGTATTTAGAAGGCGATTTAAAAAAGGGAATAGGCGGATATGAACCATCAACTAGTTCGATCCTTTTACTGTAACAACCCTTTTTAGTCAGTAAGTCTGTGCTTGATCTAGATTTCAGATAACCTAATTATTCTACATCTTATAGCTGAGTAATACTGCAGCTTAGCAACTAATTCACAAATCACGGTTAAAAAACTCTGAAACAAAGACAAACAATTGAAATGATGAAACCTTAAGACAAATGAAACCAAAATTTATCATAGTTTTATTTAGGAAGTTTTATCACAGCTGATACAAAGCAAAAACTGGTTAATTAGGCTTCAGAAAAAAAAATCAGACGGGCAAACATGGTGTACATGAAATACTTTTCTTTTGATATTATCAAAACTTTTTAACTTTTCTGCGGATATTATGCGCGTCGCATGGAAGTGAAACTAGGAAAACAAATCGCTCATAAAATATGACCTTTGTAACGAATCAGGCTAGTCACTTATCTAAGCACTTCAATGACAATTCAAACTTGCAAACTTAATCTCGGAAGCAGCAGAGTGCAACCATGCATGTTCTCTACAAGCTCTACGAATTGACCGTACAAAGTAATAATTTTCTTTGTCTTGATTACCCGCTGCTTTCCGATGCTTATACAATGATTAAAATTTACATACTGCTTTGAAAAGCACACTGACCATAATGAATGAATTTTCACTCTTCATTACTTTTCCAAATTTTCATTCCCTTTGATTTTCGCTGCTGCTACATGATTGAAGTGTTGCAAAAAGCATCAAGCCGTTCTATAATCGCGTAATACTTATGAAGTTCTTAATAGTTCTTTCATTTAACATCCTTACTAACGAACCGGGGTTCATTAGATTTGAAAAAAGAAATATTCTTGCAAAAATTAAATTTGTAATCCATTTTGGAGCAAATATTAAATTCCATGTGAATGAACCAAATTTAAAGTTAAACGATAAAAATTTAAAACAAAGAAAGTTATGTCTTTAAAATGCTTCACGATTTCTGCGTTTATCGTTTAATGATTGAAATGATGTTCATACGAGAGTTCAGATTCTTGATCAAATCATCTATGTCACTAAAATGCTTTACGATTTCTGTGTTTAACGTTTAATTATAGAAATGATTTTCATACGAAATAGTTCAGATTCTTCATCACAATACACCTTTGCTTTAACCTTCGTGTCGCGCAAAGCATCGATCAAAATGCTGCTTGCTATCGTTTCTTTGGTAAGAAATTAAATGTCTAAAAAATACAGATAAGAACGAAAAATCATTCCATAAAGTATACCGTCAGGTTAAAGAATCTGAATGAGCCCTGGGGGGTATCGGCGCTTGGGCCACGATTTGTCAAGCTGGGAGAAGAGTCCCAAGTTTATCAAAAAGAATTGATTTTCACAGTCCGCAGTTAGCTTGACCGCCCGGATCCAGACGCCTTCGTAGTTTACCAAACATCCATAGTTATGTTCGGACTCTCCTAAGTATTCGTTCCGATCCAACTGGCCGTACTCTTGGCACTCCCGCATCATGTTGGGGAAAGCAGCCTCGGAATTGGCCAAGATTGCTCCAACCTGATGGCTGGTGGCAAACTCGGACGCTTCCACTATGACGAGCTCTTGTTCCTCGTGCTATTGAATGTCCGACCGGAGGGAAGCTTTATCGAACTAAAATAGCAAGCGACTCGTATTACCACGATGCATACCTTTAATTTTGTTTCACTTAAACAACATTCGTTCATGAAAGGGCCAGTTGTCCATTGGTTCTCAAGAAAACACGCAAGGATCGTCCGCCAATGCCCTCTTCGCATTCATGGTAGAACTGTGAATTCCGCGTAAATCATTTGTAGTATCAACCAAGTAAGGTTAGCCGCATCGATCAACGATCTTACCTCGCTTCCATGTATTTCACGTTCACAACGTCAGGGTTACACCTGGTACGTTGGTCCGAATGTTTGCAGCCACTATATTGTTTCAATCAATGAAGCACGTGGGATCTGGCACAATTGAAAACTATTTTCGGCAACACAACACGCGTTATTATCTTCGAGTTCCAGATTCCAAATGGCGTTGCAATGCCGAATGACAGATGAACTAGTGTTGGCAGAATCGGGATTCGGAAGATTCGAAGATTCGATCTCTAGACGGATTCCAAAGATTCGAATCCCATTTGACGGATTCTAAAGATTCGAATCCCATCTGACAGATTCTAAAGATTGGGATCCCATTTGATTGATTCTAACCGCGTGACTACATTAGGCGTACCATACCAAAAACTTGATACGGTCTAGCTCAAGGTGGGTCCTAAGGGAGGTGAGCTCAAAGGCCTGGTCGTGGCAGCCATTTTGAAATTAATTTTTGACAACCGTTCCTGGTTTTATTTACCAACAAAAGGATTACGACGCGTTAGCAAGCTGCTGGTTCCAGTTGATACGGTTACCGGAAGACTCTGCCCTCATTAGCCACAAATTTACTGAGGACACAGTTCCATCTACGATATATTGCAAAGTCATCTAGTAAATGAGGTTGGACGAGATGGGTAAAGCGGTTTGGTCATCCAAAGGCACATATGTTAACACTTTGTTGCTACAATGCTACACGAAACGTGTTTGTTAAAACGACAGTATCTTTTTCATATCGCATTTTTCCACATTCCATGAGTTAGTTTTGCAAAAAACAGCTGAACAGGATAAATACGGCATTCTTACGCTATCGGAAAGAACTTTGGAAACAACTGGCAAATTGTAAACATAAACAAAACCCGGAACGATTGTCAAATTTTTCCTTTATTTTTCCAAAAAAAGCAAGGCGATTTGTTCGGGATGAACCCACCTGGATAGTATTCACTTTGGGTATGGTACGCTTCATAAAGTCACGCCATGAAAAGAATTGAGCAACAGTTTGACAGATGTCACATAAGACTACCCAAGAAGAAAAAACCCTGCTATTTGAGGTGTTTTTGACCTCTAAGTTGAGTTCGAACTAATGGTCACACCCAAGATGATTAAATACTGAATAGGTGACTTTTTTGGAGGTATTTTTTTAGAAAATGGCGACCATGACTTTTGACAGTATGGTGATAAACAGCATAGAATGTAAACAACTATGCGAGTAAAGAGAAGGTACGTGACCGTCCGTCCACACGGCGCTGCGACAATTCTGCGACCAGGGTTTCTGCGACCGATTTGTGCTCACCGGAAGTGTCAAAGTAATCAAAAGTAGCCCAAGTCGGCCATCTTGCATGTCAAAAGTGTCGCAGAAACTCCCACCGGCACTGGGTCGCAGCGTTGGACAATCTGGGCAACGTTTTCGTCGCAACTTTCTGCGACATTACAAAAAGACCGTTATTCGTATGTAAAAATGCTCATTGTCATGGTTTGTTCGACGAGAAGGAGTTTTGATATAGTAAATAAATATACTGGCGTACTAATTCATGTTTTTAATGCTTTTTTTTATTTAACTATTGTGTTAAAATGAAAGAATGTAAATAATAATTTTAATGTAAATGCATATAGCATATTTTTATTATTCTAGAAAGTCAACAGCATTAAAGTAAAAACAAGTAACGCCGGTTTGTTCGACGAGAAGAAGTTTTAATATAGTAAATAAATATACTGACGTATTAATTCATGTTTTGAATCCGTTTTTTAATTCAACTATTGTATTAAAATGTATGAATGTAAATAATAACTTTAATGTAAATGCGCCCTATAGCATATTTTTGGGAATCATTACATGGGTAAGCATTTTAGAAAATCAAAAACATCAATGTAAAAACAAGTAAACGTTAAAAGCGTAGTTTTGGAAGCGCTTAAGTACAGTTGGTCCCCGCAGTACGCGATACTCGATATACGCGAATTCGCAATACGCGATTTTTTACAACTGACAGCTCATAGCGTTGCTTGAGTTCTGACTAGTCAATTTTACTTTGTTTTGGTAGAATGAAGTTTTTAATATGCACTTTTTAACAGAGACATAATTATGCAATGTAAGAAATGGAACACTTATTAGTGATTTCGATAAAAGATATGTTAAATAAGCGGTTCCCTCTCAGTGTCAACTCTTCAATATGAGGTATAAACGAAATGGCAGAGGAAATCCGCAATACGCGAAAATTCGATATACGCTATTGCGTCCGGTCCCAAACATTCGCGTACTGCCAACTGTATTGTTCAAACTTTTCGATATGTCCGTTATCGGTATCCTTTTTAGCTCGACTAGAAAGAGTTTTATTCTGGAGTTTATTTTTTTGTTCACAAATAACATAAAAACAGACGTAATAAAAACGATGCACAAGTCGATGATCAAAAGCACTTCTATCGACTTAAACGTTGGTTGTGCTGGTAGGGTGGAGTGCAATACAAAAACAAAACAAACAGTGTTGTGCTATTTTGTTTTGAGTTTTAGGAGTGGGTTAAAAATTTTGCAATGTGCGATCCAGAGATAATGCTAAGTTGGACGCAAGCCTGGGCTTCTTTTATGAGGTTACATCTACTACAACAGCGTCAGCGTCGCCAACGGTTGTGGATGCGGCCAATGCTGATGGAGCGGGATGAAAATGCCAGCCGGCTGTTGGGTAGTATTCTCGAGGAGGAGCTGGATGGAACAGTTATCAACTTTATGAGGATATCGCGGGAGGATTTCCGGTACCTATATAGCTTGATAGCACCCAGTATCCGGAGGCAGGACACCAACATGCGCCTTTCCGTAACGGCGAAAGACAAACTGATTGTTACACTAAGGTATCTTGCTTCTGGAGATGATTACAAGAGTTTGGAATACGCTTACCGGGTATGAATAGAAAAGCAATAATTAAAATCGTGACAATTGAAGCTCACGAGATTTTTCACCTGTAGATATCGAAGCAGTGCTTCTCCAAATTTATCCCAGAAGTATGTCACCAGCTAATTCAAATACTTCGGGAATATGTGAAGGTAAATTCAAAATTAAACCTAAAAGCCCTTAACAAACTAAACGAAAATTAAGGAAATGATAACCTAGTTCTAATTATCTACTAATGATAAGCCCTACCCTACCCTACCCTACCCTGCTAATGTAAACTTAAGGATATGTGAAGGTAAATTCAAAATTAAACCTAAAAGCCCTTAACAAACTAAACGAAAATTAAGGAAATAGTAACCTAGTCCTAATTATCTACTAATGATAAGCCCTACCCTACCCTACTAATGTAAACTTAAGGATATCTACCGTACTTTTTAAAAAAAAATTTGCGCTCTGCCTCATTCAACAATTGATTAATCTTATACCTAGTCTCTTCGCATAATTCTTCGTCCAGTAAGGCCAACCGCTGACCTACACTAACACCGTATTGTGCATTGGGGCCGGTTGTAGTTGTTGTTTTAATAAGTTCGTTAGTGGCATGAGACACAACACGCAATGTTTCCAAAACTTCCTCGTTGTAGGAAAGGTTGGCCTCATGCCACCGACGCTTATTATTCCGAGCCCTTGTCACTGGTGGAGTGCTTGGCTGGGGGCGTGTAGGTAAACGCCTGGTGGAAGTGCGTCTTGATGGGCTAGAAGACGGCCCGGGGGTTGGAGTGAACTGCCGTCTACGCCCTGATGGTCCTGGAGGCGTTGATGCAGCTTGATCTTCAGGAAACCCAGCAGCATCAATGTCCTGAAGGTATTCAACATCCTGATATTCCTCAGATTCAGATTGATCCACGTACATCTAAAAAATAAAGAAGGATGAAAATATAATATTGAAAAAAGTTTTTAATTATTGTTTATTTCAGCTTCCAACCAGCAGGGAACAGTGGCTCGAAGTGTCACGAAAATTTGAAGCGAAATTCGATTTTCCACATGTAATTGGAGCTATAGACGGAAAGCATGTTGCAATTACAACTCCAAAACACAGTGGTACGGATTATTTCAATTACAAAAAATTCTCCAGCATCGTTTTATTGGCTGTAGTGGATGCAGATTACAACTTTTTATGCGCAGACGTTGGCTGTAAAGGTCGCATATCAGATGGAGGTGTGTTTCGGCACTCTAGGTTATATCCTTTGCTAGAGCATAACAAACTGAACATCCCTGAGCCAGCTGTATTGGACGAAACATCAAGGGTCCAAGTACCATACATGCTGCTGGGAGACAGTGGATTTGCCCTTACAAAGTATTGCCTGAAATCGTTCGGTGGTGTGACGCAACGGGGATCGATCGAAAGGCAATTTAACGACCGTCATTCCCGAGCCAGACGTCCTGTAGAGCAGGCGTTTGGCATATTAAGTGGCAGGTTCAGGGTGCTAAGAAAACCTATAAAATTGGAACCCGCAATAGCACGGAAGATTGTGCTGGCATGTATTTATATGCATAACTTTATAAGACGGCAAAGAACCACCGAACCCTTTGACGCCGACTTAATATTGATAAACGACCCTTCAGGCAGTGCACAAGCATGGCAAGATCTGCGTGGTATAAGCGTCAGGGCAAGTGACCACCTTATACAAATACGTATGCATCTAGCAAACTATCTAGCTACTAGTTAGCTTTTCAAACGCAATCCTAGATTAATTTTAATGTTAGCAGAAAATAATAAACTATTGCTTTCATCAAGAACATAGTTTATACTTTTAGTTCTTCTATTCTACAAAGAGTCAAAGTGCCGCGATACGAGTTTGGACTCCCGATATAGTACACAGCAGAATGTTTGAACTTGAAATATAACTCACCGTATCCTCCGTATCGCCACATTCTGTCACGGCCGACAAGAAACTCATTGCCTCATAGGCGTACCATAGACTCTTCGTCTGTTCATCAGCCCCTGAAACATTAATGAGTAATGTTGGTTTATAATCTATATCTATAAAATTCTAGTGTCACGGTGTTAGTGTTCAAACTCCTCCTAAACGACTGAACCATTTAAACTCAAACTTTGCACACACGTTCCTTAGGTATGAGAATAGGTTTTTAACTATGTCTCATATCTGTAAATTTTATACTTTTTTAATTAATTACAATTTTCTATCGTCATACATTGGTTTGTTTGTTTTGTTTACATTCAGCAATGACACATAAAGTGAACTACAACAAGTATAAACGGACACAGCAACATGCCTTTTGACATACTGTGGTGGTGAGTTTAATACAAAAGTGGTGAATTTAATTCAAACAAGTCGTTTCATATAAGTGACGATAGTAAAATCTTTGTTAATTTTTGGTAATAATAACTAATGTTGTTAATTGGTGGTAGTAGAATATGTGTTCAAATTATTGTTGCTTAGAGCAGTGAGAAAACCTTCTCATTTACCAGTGTTGTGAAAACGAATTTCAGTATAGTTACTACAGCGAGGCTATGAACTCGCGAGTAGGGACGAGCATGCTTATTCGTCACGTCACGTACCAGGACAAAATGCGGCGCATAGTCATGATAGAACAAAACGTGTGTTCAAACATTAATGTCGCTGAATTTAGTCCGACAAGCTATGTTTAGTATCGAGGATCGTTGCATGGTAATTAAAAATTTACCGCTAAGTTATTGTTATGTTTTTGGTTCGCCGAATCGAAGTGCATTTAATTTGATGGACACTGAAATAAGTCGTGAACTGCAGCATAATATTGCAGTCATGTTGGATATCGTTTCTCACAACGTATCAATGTTGACTGATGAACAAGCATATGTTTACGAACGCATTATCATGGCAGTATCAACGGGACAAAGTGGTATCTTTTTTCGGATGCCCCAGTCCGAACTGGCAAAACATTTCTCATATCGCTCTTGCTTTCCAAAATACGAGCAAACAATGAAATTGCAATACCAGTTGCTTCATCTGGAATTGTAGCTGGAAATGGAGGTAGAACGACGCATTCATCATTTAGGCTACTTCGAAACATCAATAGGAACACAAAAGCCGTATGAAACAACAAAAATCAATCACTCATGGCCTAGGTCATGCAACAGTGAAAAATAATTATCTGGGAAGAATGCACCATGCATTCTCTTGAGGCGCTGTACAGAACACTCAAAGACGTGAAGTGTAATAAAGATTGTTCCAGTAATACACTAGATCCCTGCAGTACGCTATTCTCGATATACGCGAATTCGCAATACGCAATTTTTTACAACTGACAGCCCATAGAGTTGCTCGACTTCTATTAGTCAGTTTTACTTTGTTTTGGTAGAATGAAGTTTTTAATATGCACTTTTTAACAGAGATATAATGAAACAATGGAAAAAATGGAACACTTATTAGTTATTTGGATAAAAGATATGTTAAATAAGCGGTTCCCTCTCAGTGTCAACTCTTCAATATGAAGTATAAACTATATGGCAGAGGAAATCCCCAATACGCGAATCGATATACGCTATTGCGTTCGGTCCCAAACATTCGCGTACTGCGGAGACCAACTGTACTGTGTTTCTCCTCTCAGGTGATTTCAGGCACAGTACAGTTGGTCTCCGCAGTACGCGAATGTTTGGGACCGAACGCAATAGCGTTCCCGTAGTGCCACGATCCACCTATGCTGATAAGATCACCTGAACTTGCCTTACTCATCGGTGTTGTGGAGCAATATTGAAAAACTTTAACTAAGCATAAACAGGCACGTCCAAATGCTACAGGATCCATCAGCTTTTACTTTCTCCAAACAGTTATTAGACATCGGCAATACACCTTAGCAGATTCTTAAAAAGCTCTAATAGAAACCCAATTTAGAAAACTAATATGTACGTCATACATGGCTTACCAGGCGTACATAAAACATCGTTCATTCAATTGGTCTGCTTGATTATTAACAAAATAAGGATGATAATCATTAGCAGCCTCACTATAAGCTTTTTACGACGTAAAAAGTGTAAATACAATGAAATTAATGTACTTAAGAAATATAATGTGACCGTTAAACCAATTTTTAACAACATCAAACGGGTCAGCTAGTAGTTTTATAAAATGTTGTTATAACTAAATTAATTTACCAGATCCGGTTTTTTGGGTTTTCGAATATATGGGTTTAAAGTGCCGGTATGAACTGTTCAACGATTCCCATTTTTTTTGCAATAGGAATGTTGAAACCCCCATTGCTTCGCTGATATCTTCCCATGCATCTGCCTGCCTATTTTTATTTTTATAATTTCGATGCTTCCTATTCCACAAGCACCCGTACAATTCAACGAGACTTATGAAATGTAGAGATTTCTCATTGCTCAAGTCGATAGTCTGAGTTCTACTGTGAAGCCACTACAACTCTATGCATGATCTTCGTGAACTTCTACCCAACGAGAGCCATTTACTGATGAAATGATTGAAGTTTTTTGATGGTTTATGGTCTTCACAACACACTCGTCACTATACATACCTTTTGCTTCTTTGACATGGTTAAACTCTGTAATAAACTTTAATATTTCACCTTCAATGAACGCACGTAGTAAACAACGTTTCAACAGATTTTGCACGCGCACACGGACTTGACAATCGCGTTCCGAGAAAATTGAACACAACCAACGTTTAAGTCGATAGAAGTGCTTTTGATCATCGACTTGTGCATCGTTTTTATTACGTCTGTTTTTATGTTATTTGTGAACAAAAAAATAAACTCCAGAATAAAACTCTTTCTAGTCGAGCTAAAAAGGATACGGATAACGGACATATCGAAAAGTTTGAACAATACTTAAGCGCTTCCAAAACTACGCTTTTAACGTTTACTTGTTTTTACATTGATGTTTTTGATTTTCTAAAATGCTTACCCATGTAATGATTCCCCAAAATATGCTATAGGGCGCATTTACATTAAAGTTATTATTTACATTCATACATTTTAATACAATAGTTGAACTAAAAAACGGATTCAAAACATGAATTAATACGTCAGTATATTTATTTACTATATTAAAACTTCTTCTCGTCGAACAAACCGGCGTTACTTGTTTTTACTTTAATGCTGTTGACTTTCTAGAATAATAAAAATATGCTATATGCATTTACATTAAAATTATTATTTACATTCTTTCATTTTAACACAATAGTTAAATAAAAAAAAGCATTAAAAACATGAATTAGTACGCCAGTATATTTATTGACTATATCAAAACTCCTTCTCGTCGAACAAACCATGACAATGAGCATTTTTACATACGAATAACGGTCTTTTTGTAATGTCGCAGAAAGTTGCGACGAAAACGTTGCCCAGATTGTCCAACGCTGCGACCCAGTGCCGGGGGGAGTTTCTGCGACACTTTTGGCATGCAAGATGGCCGACTTGGGCTACTTTTGATTACTTTGACACTTCCGGTGAGCACAAATCGGTCGCAGAAACCCTGGTCGCAGAATTGTCGCAGCGCCGTGTGGACGGACGGTCACGTACCTTCTCTTTACTCGCATAGTTGTTTACATTCTATGCTGTTTATCACCATACTGTCAAAAGTCATGGTCGCCATTTTCTAAAAAAATACCTCCAAAAAAGTCACCTATTCAGTATTTAATCATCTTGGGTGTGACCATTAGTTCGAACTCAACTTAGAGGTCAAAAACACCTCAAATAGCAGGGTTTTTTCTTCTTGGGTAGTCTTATGTGACATCTGTCAAACTGTTGCTCAATTCTTTTCATGGCGTGACTTTATGAAGCGTACCATACCCAAAGTGAATACTATCCAGGTGGGTTCATCCCGAACAAATCGCCTTGCTTTTTTTGGAAAAATAAAGGAAAAATTTGACAATCGTTCCGGGTTTTGTTTATGTTTACAATTTGCCAGTTGTTGTTTCCAAAGTTCTTTCCGATAGCGTAAGAATGCCGTATTTATCCTGTTCAGCTGTTTTTTGCAAAACTAACTCATGGAATGTGAAAAAATGCGATATGAAAAAGATACTGTCGTTTTAACAAACACGTTTCGTGTAGCATTGTAGCAACAAAGTGTTAACATATGTGCCTTTGGATGACCAAACCGCTTTACCCATCTCCTCCAACCTCATTTACTAGATGACTTTGCAATATATCGTAGATGGAACTGTGTCCTCAGTAAATTTGAGGCTAATGAGGGCAGAGTCTTCCGGTAACCGTATCAACTGGAACCAGCAGCTTGCTAACGCGTCGTAATCCTTTTGTTGGTAAATAAAACCAGGAACGGTTGTCAAAAATTAATTTCAAAATGGCTGCCACGACCAGGCCTTTGAGCTCACCTCCCTTAGGACCCACCTTGAGCTAGACCGTATCAAGTTTTTGGTATGGTACGCCTAATGTAGTCACGCGGTTAGAATCCCTCAAATGGGATCCCAATCTTTAGAATCTGTCAGATGGGATTCGAATCTTTAGAATCCGTCAAATGGGATTCGAATCTTTGGAATCCGTCTAGAGATCGAATCTTCGAATCTTCCGAATCCCGATTCTGCCAACACTAGTTCATCTGTCATTCGGCATTGCAACGCCATTTGGAATCTGGAACTCGAAGATAATAATGCGTGTTGTGTTGCCGAAAATAGTTTTCAATTGTGCCAGATCCCACGTGCTTCATTGATTGAAACAATATAGTGGCTGCAAACATTCGGACCAACGTACCAGGTGTAACCCTGACGTTGTGAACGTGAAATACATGGAAGCGAGGTAAGATCGTTGATCGATGCGGCTAACCTTACTTGGTTGATACTACAAATGATTTACGCGGAATTCACAGTTCTACCATGAATGCGAAGAGGGCATTGGCGGACGATCCATGCGTGTTTTCTTGAGAACCAATGGACAACTGGCCCTTTCATGAACGAATGTTGTTTAAGTGAAACAAAATTAAAGGTATGCATCGTGGTAATACGAGTCGCTTGCTATTTTAGTTCGATAAAGCTTCCCTCCGGTCGGACATTCAATAGCACGAGGAACAAGAGCTCGTCATAGTGGAAGCGTCCGAGTTTGCCACCAGCCATCAGGTTGGAGCAATCTTGGCCAATTCCGAGGCTGCTTTCCCCAACATGATGCGGGAGTGCCAAGAGTACGGCCAGTTGGATCGGAACGAATACTTAGGAGAGTCCGAACATAACTATGGATGTTTGGTAAACTACGAAGGCGTCTGGATCCGGGCGGTCAAGCTAACTGCGGACTGTGAAAATCAATGCTTTTTGATAAACTTGGGACTCTTCTCCCAGCTTGACAAATCGTGGCCCAAGCGCCGATACCCCCCAGGGCTCATTCAGATTCTTTAACCTGACGGTATACTTTATGGAATGATTTTTCGTTCTTATCTGTATTTTTTAGACATTTAATTTCTTACCAAAGAAACGATAGCAAGCAGCATTTTGATCGATGCTTTGCGCGACACGAAGGTTAAAGCAAAGGTGTATTGTGATGAAGAATCTGAACTATTTCGTATGAAAATCATTTCTATAATTAAACGTTAAACACAGAAATCGTAAAGCATTTTAGTGACATAGATGATTTGATCAAGAATCTGAACTCTCGTATGAACATCATTTCAATCATTAAACGATAAACGCAGAAATCGTGAAGCATTTTAAAGACATAACTTTCTTTGTTTTAAATTTTTATCGTTTAACTTTAAATTTGGTTCATTCACATGGAATTTAATATTTGCTCCAAAATGGATTACAAATTTAATTTTTGCAAGAATATTTCTTTTTTCAAATCTAATGAACCCCGGTTCGTTAGTAAGGATGTTAAATGAAAGAACTATTAAGAACTTCATAAGTATTACGCGATTATAGAACGGCTTGATGCTTTTTGCCACACTTCAATCATGTAGCAGCAGCGAAAATCAAAGGGAATGAAAATTTGGAAAAGTAATGAAGAGTGAAAATTCATTCATTATGGTCAGTGTGCTTTTCAAAGCAGTATGTAAATTTTAATCATTGTATAAGCATCGGAAAGCAGCGGGTAATCAAGACAAAGAAAATTATTACTTTGTACGGTCAATTCGTAGAGCTTGTAGAGAACATGCATGGTTGCACTCTGCTGCTTCCGAGATTAAGTTTGCAAGTTTGAATTGTCATTGAAGTGCTTAGATAAGTGACTAGCCTGATTCGTTACAAAGGTCATATTTTATGAGCGATTTGTTTTCCTAGTTTCACTTCCATGCGACGCGCATAATATCCGCAGAAAAGTTAAAAAGTTTTGATAATATCAAAAGAAAAGTATTTCATGTACACCATGTTTGCCCGTCTGATTTTTTTTTCTGAAGCCTAATTAACCAGTTTTTGCTTTGTATCAGCTGTGATAAAACTTCCTAAATAAAACTATGATAAATTTTGATTTCATTTGTCTTAAGGTTTCATCATTTCAATTGTTTGTCTTTGTTTCAGAGTTTTTTAACCGTGATTTGTGAATTAGTTGCTAAGCTGCAGTATTACTCAGCTATAAGATGTAGAATAATTAGGTTATCTGAAATCTAGATCAAGCACAGACTTACTGACTAAAAAGGGTTGTTACAGTAAAAGGATCGAACTAGTTGATGGTTCATATCCGCCTATTCCCTTTTTTAAATCGCCTTCTAACAAAAAATACAAATACTAACAAAACTTGTTTTTTTTTTCTGTTTCAGCTTCTGGTTTTTTATTGGTTTGATGTGATATTGGTCTAGTGATCTTACTTTTGCTTATAGGTTTTCATATGGATTTTCTACGTTTTGTTTCTCTGGGCAGTTTATTTTGTCCTACCTTATGATAAGGTATTTCAGTGCTGAAATGTGATGTAAGTATTATACAGTCATATTGTATACTAGTATATCTTAATAAAGGTTAGGAATTTCTATTTTCTAGATTATTTAACTGTATAACGTGGACAAGTGTTTATTTTCCGTTAGTGTGATGCAGTTATGTTTAGGTTCATGGATGAACAAAACAAATATCGCATGGAGCGATGAAAACAAATATCGCGAAAACAAACGGTGAGTGAGATTTGTTTTTTCTATTTTTTTATCAATCTTTGATACGCTGATAAACATTTGACTATGGTTTTGTCGAACATTACTCGTATGATGTTAACATGTATTTAACGCCTGTTCAAGTTGCTATTATAACAATGATGCACTTAATTCGCTTTTATTTCCTGAGACATAGGAAATTTTTCATCATTGTCAACTTATTCGAAACCGCCATCTGGATTTATCCAAAATTATGATCTAGTTTAATATCCCGTTGCTTGATTTGCTTCGAATTGCAATTGTATAGTATCGCCGTACTGAGATGAAACATGAACCTCTTTTTTTCGACATTCAGCAGCTTTCATTTCAGGGGGCTCTGTAAATATACCCACTAGTTAGATTCGCAGTATGCAAGTAAATTAGTGCACAAATTACACATTATGCTGCTGAGTTGAAAATTGGCAAGTCGAACGTTAGGTAAAACGGCATTAGCGCCAATTGTTAGAGCTGATGAAAGTTGCATTGATTTTTTCCAAATTCAGCAGTGCAACGACTTTTTTGTCGTTTTACTTGAACTTAATTTGCTTTTAAATGTTGCCCGAATGCATCTTTGTGATCTTTTTGACCGCCCTTTTGAACACGCTATAATTTTGTAATTTTTGACGATTCTTCCAATCCGTAACCGGCTATGCACTTATGAATCATTCCCCAAATTTTGGTATGCACCTCTGCATCAGTTGTGTACTTTTTCATATAGGTAGTAGCATACATTTTATTCCGCGCGATTGTTTCTTCTAACTGGCGTTTCAGTTTAAGGCACGCCAACACTCCTACAATTGTGCTTAAACCGAGCAAAACAATGAGGCATCACTTAGTTATTTTGCCCATTGGCTTTTCGTTCTCATACAGTCTGCTGCAAGTAAAATCGGACGCTTGAAAAATGAGACGGGCTGCTGTCTTTCCGCAAGCCTACAGCATTCCCGGAACCGAATATTGACCTTTAACGTATACATTTCTGTTCATTAACTCTTTCACTATGTAAGTAAATTGAAAACGAAATCAAAATCGATTGTTTTACTGAGATACGGCTCAAAATATGCGCGAAGACCCGAAAAGCGGACACGCAAGTAAAATCGGACAGCTAGGTTTCTTTGCCGTTTGGTGCACTTCAAGTGGTCGCATGTCGTTGTACCTGCACATTTATTAGTTGGCCACTATTGTTCTTTGTACTTGATTTATAGGTACCCAAATTATCATACAAAAAACCCATAAAAAATAACGATAAGCTGACGAGAATGCAAACAAAGATTGTTACTATTTCACTGTGGATTATTTGTAATGTTTTAGTTAAAATTTAGCTAAAAAAGATTTTTTATCATAAGTCTCTAACACAATTCACTTTATGCAATGCAAATAATCAAAACAGGTGTTTGAAATTCAGCATTTTCTCAAGTTTTCACTTGTAGCTAAAAAAAACTTGTAGCCGTTTTGGCGTGCTTCCAACTTATTTTTTGTAATTTTCTTTACATAAACTCTTTAGTTTACGTCTTTCAATTATCACAAGAAGTTTTGAATTGGTTTGTAGTCGTACAACCACCACCATAAGTTCCTACAAGTGCTTTGTTACCCACAAGTGTATTGTTATTGGATGGCGGTAGTGAGCAGTTTGGGCAGTTGGATAATACCCATAATCTAGTATCCAGCAATGTGTGTTTTGGATTATAATCTTGATAGAATACAAAATATTACTTCAAATGTTAGTTATTAGGTGCTAGGTTTTGACTTAATTTTGAACATATTGATGTAATACATCAATGTAATGATGCCGTGTATGACATGCAGCTCCCAGGAACTTCGACGGAGTTACGATACCATATGATTGATCAATCATGTCCAAACTTCAAGATTTTTTTAACTGATATGAAAGCTAATGGTTAATACCTTTGACTGTGTTAATATATATGATGAATTTTCTTCATTTAATCATTGTTTTCTTACTTTAAGAACTCTTCTTCCCACGTTTCCAAGTGGGTTACTGGGTTATGCTTCATTGATCTCGTTAAACTCAGGACTTTAGTAATGAAATTAACAAACTTTTATTTCACAAGACTATCCAATCCTATTCTGGTTTCCCCGTAAATAGTTTCCCTTCATGTTTGGATCATCTTACTGATCATAATCTGGGCATAAGCCCATCTGATACTAACAAGTTTAAGTTTGTTGCTTCTGTGTAAAATTTGAGTATTTTTGTTTCTTCATTTTGTTGTCTACCTTGCAACTACAAAGAACAATAGTGGCCAACTCATAAATGTGGTACTAGAACGACCTAAAGTCACTTGCAGTGCGCCAAACGGCAAAGAATCCTACCTGTCCGATTTTACTTGCGTGTCCGCTTTTCGGGTCTTCGCGCACATTTTGTGCCGAATCTCAGTAAAACAATCGATTTTGATTTCGTTTTCATTTTTCTTACGTAGTGAAAGAGTTAACGAAAAGAATTGTATACGTTAAAGGTCAATATTAGGTTCCGGGAATGCTGTAGGCTTGCGGAAAGACAGCAGACCTTCTCATTTTTCGAGTGTCCGATTTTACTTGCAGCAGACTGTATATATGCAATGTGTGTATTTATTATTATTCAAAAGAATTGAGCGACAGCTTGCCAGATGTCAAAGAAGTCACCTTTGGTTTCCGCTCAATTTCATCCGCAAAGCCGTGCAAAGCCGGGAAAAGTGCTAGTGGAGAACGGTGTGTGAATTAAGTTTGTGACGGGAAATGGTGCACACATTCATTGTTATGATATAAAACAAGCTTATAATGTTAGTTCCGTGCATTCTAATGCGTGTGTGTGCTTTTGTAACTAGATTATAAGATAATTGAGTGGAAAGGAACAGTTCATTTACTATTGCCGCTAGCTACGAAAGTTGATTGTGGTTACTGTGATTGCTTTGTACACGATTTGAAGCTCAAATCTTGGTAACAAGACGCTTGTTTCTAAATGTTGAACAAAAATATCAACTTGGTTAGTCCTTTGCGATTCCTCGATATAATCTGTTTCACTAAGCTTATTTATGTCTTGTTGAATCATGTTATTAAAACCTAATTTTTTCGTTCGTCAAACTATGTGTACTTGAGAAACGAATGGCCAGGATGTCTATCTGCATTGTTCACGCTTCGTTGAAAACAGATGCATTGTCCATTCTGTTTTAAAACAAAAATGACCGTTTGAACATTTTCGTGAGTGTATGGTAAGTTTATGTATTATGAGTATGCGTTACCCGAATGTTTCGAGCAGCTCAACGACAGGCAATCTTAGCTTCAGATGTCACCTAAAAGAATCCCTCGCAAACTCACACCATCATTTAGAATATGTAGACTTCGAATGGATGCTGTTGTAAACGAACTGTTATTGATTGGACTGAGAAAAACAAGATAGTAGCTAGCATGCAAATAATACCTCACAAAAGGCGCTTTAATCTCTTGTTTGGTCGGAAAATATCGAATTCCGTAACTAAGGTAGCTCTCATTTCGCATTGTAATCGCGTACGAACAAGACGAGTTAGATCACGGGATTGGAAAATGGTAATGTCTTTTTTCACCTCAGAACGTGTTGGTTTGTGTGCATACTTAAAGCTAGAGCAAACTACAACTATAACTAACAAGTTAATCCCGGACGGTTTGTTGGGAACCTTTTTATTGCAAAACAGGAAATCCTCACCTCGATAAGCATTCACGATAGCAGCTGTACAGTATTTTGTGAGAAAATATTTCGTCCAAGCTGAGATGATATTTGTAACGCCAATGCTACTTTCCTACGCAATCACCATCCCGTTTTTCATGGTGCAACAAACTGTACTTAAGCTTCGAAAGTATTTTCACTCGAATTTCTGCAACTGCCCGTGAAGTGTAGAAACCCAGCAAACACCAATAATGATCGTCAAATGAAGAAACGGCCTTCGGTACGAGATCTGCGAAGTATTATGGCCATCGTAGTACGTGGACATATCCGCCAATTGGACCGTCGAACGATCCCTTCTATCACATTTCCCATCCGAGGAAGAAGGAAAAGAGTATCAAATGTGATCACCTACCGTAAGATCAGGATTTGTATCCCGTCCGTCGATATACTACGGCGTTGGTGGTCAAATTTGCACCGAGATTTGGAAAATTGTGGCAAAGTGGCTTCTTTGGCCTGCACGAAAAGGGAGGCATCGGAACGATATTGCAACTATTTATAACTCAAGCCTAGACCATTCCATCACATTGGGTTCAGTTTAGTCTATTGAAAGTGTTTATATGTCTTTTATAGATATTATATTTTATTACATACATATATGAATGTATAACAAATTGAAGTTTAACAAATTTTAATGGAGAATACATTTTCGATTTGTATGAAGTGTTTATTTTTCGAAAGTGCATACCAGTGCAAAAACTAATGGCAGAAAGTGAATAGAATGTTTACAGCAATTCGAATCTTTAGAATCCGTCAAATGGGATTCGAATCTTTGGAATCCGTCTAGGGATCGAATCTTCGAATCTTCCGAATCCCGATTCTGCCAACACTAGTTCATCTGTCATTCGGCATTGCAACGCCATTTGGAATCTGGAACTCGAAGATAATAACGCGTGTTGTGTTGCCGAAAATAGTTTTCAATTGTGCCAGATCCCACGTGCTTCATTGATTGAAACAATATAGTGGCTGCAAACATTCGGACCAACGTACCAGGTGTAACCCTGACGTTGTGAACGTGAAATACATGGAAGCGAGGTAAGATCGTTGATCGATGCGGCTAACCTTACTTGGTTGATACTACAAATGATTTACGCGGAATTCACAGTTCTACCATGAATGCGAAGAGGGCATTGGCGGACGATCCATGCGTGTTTTCTTGAGAACCAATGGACAACTGGCCCTTTCATGAACGAATGTTGTTTAAGTGAAACAAAATTAAAGGTATGCATCGTGGTAATACGAGTCGCTTGCTATTTTAGTTCGATAAAGCTTCCCTCCGGTCGGACATTCAATAGCACGAGGAACAAGAGCTCGTCATAGTGGAAGCGTCCGAGTTTGCCACCAGCCATCAGGTTGGAGCAATCTTGGCCAATTCCGAGGCTGCTTTCACCAACATGATGCGGGAGTGCCAAGAGTACGGCCAGTTGGATCGGAACGAATACTTAGGAGAGTCCGAACATAACTGTGGATGTTTGGTAAACTACGAAGGCGTCTGGATCCGGGCGGTCAAGCTAACTGCGGACTGTGAAAATCAATTCTTTTTGATAAACTTGGGACTCTTCTCCCAGCTTGACAAATCGTGGCCCAAGCGCCGATACCCCCCAGGGCTCATTCAGATTCTTTAACCTGACGGTATACTTTATGGAATGATTTTTCGTTCTTATCTGTATTTTTTAGACATTTAATTTCTTACCAAAGAAACGATAGCAACCAGCATTTTGATCGATGCTTTGCGCGACACGAAGGTTAAAGCAAAGGTGTACTGTGATGAAGAATCTGAACTATTTCGTATGAAAATCATTTCTATAATTAAACGTTAAACGCAGAAATCGTAAAGCATTTTAGTGACATAGATGATTTGATCAAGAATCTGAACTCTCGTATGAACATCATTTCAATCATTAAACGATAAACGCAGAAATCGTGAAGCATTTTAAAGACATAACTTTCTTTGTTTTAAATTTTTATCGTTTAACTTTAAATTTGGTTCATTCACATGGAATTTAATATTTGCTCCAAAATGGATTACAAATTTAATTTTTGCAAGAATATTTCTTTTTTCAAATCTAATGAACCCCGGTTCGTTAGTAAGGATGTTAAATGAAAGAACTATTAAGAACTTCATAAGTATTACGCGATTATAGAACGGCTTGATGCTTTTTGCAACACTTCAATCATGTAGCAGCAGCGAAAATCAAAGGGAATGAAAATTTGGAAAAGTAATGAAGAGTGAAAATTCATTCATTATGGTCAGTGTGCTTTTCAAAGCAGTATGTAAATTTTAATCATTGTATAAGCATCGGAAAGCAGCGGGTAATCAAGACAAAGAAAATTATTACTTTGTACGGTCAATTCGTAGAGCTTGTAGAGAACATGCATGGTTGCACTCTGCTGCTTCCGAGATTAAGTTTGCAAGTTTGAATTGTCATTGAAGTGCTTAGATAAGTGACTAGCCTGATTCGTTACAAAGGTCATATTTTATGAGCGATTTGTTTTCCTAGTTTCACTTCCATGCGACGCGCATAATATCCGCAGAAAAGTTAAAAAGTTTTGATATTATCAAAAGAAAAGTATTTCATGTACACCATGTTTGCCCGTCTGATTTTTTTTTCTGAAGCCTAATTAACCAGTTTTTGCTTTGTATCAGCTGTGATAAAACTTCCTAAATAAAACTATGATAAATTTTGGTTTCATTTGTCTTAAGGTTTCATCATTTCAATTGTTTGTCTTTGTTTCAGAGTTTTTTAACCGTGATTTGTGAATTAGTTGCTAAGCTGCAGTATTACTCAGCTATAAGATGTAGAATAATTAGGTTATCTGAAATCTAGATCAAGCACAGACTTACTGACTAAAAAGGGTTGTTACAGTAAAAGGATCGAACTAGTTGATGGTTCATATCCGCCTATTCCCTTTTTTAAATCGCCTTCTAAATACAAATACTAACAAAACTTGTTTTTTTTTCTGTTTCAGCTTCTGGTTTTTTATTGGTTTGATGTGATATTGGTCTAGTGATCTTACTTTTGCTTATAGGTTTTCATATGGATTTTCTACGTTTTGTTTCTCTGGGCAGTTTATTTTGTCCTACCTTATGATAAGGTATTTCAGTGCTGAAATGTGATGTAAGTATTATACAGTCATATTGTATACTAGTATATCTTAATAAAGGTTAGGAATTTCTATTTTCTAGATTATTTAACTGTATAACGTGGACAAGTGTTTATTTTCCGTCAGTGTGATGCAGTTATGTTTAGGTTCATGGATGAACAAAACAAATATCGCATGGAGCGATGAAAACAAATATCGCGAAAACAAACGGTGAGTGAGATTTGTTTTTTCTATTTTTTATCAATCTTTGATACGCTGATAAACATTTGACTATGGTTTTGTCGAACATTACTCGTATGATGTTAACATGTATTTAACGCCTGTTCAAGTTGCTATTATAACAATGATGCACTTAATTCGCTTTTATTTGCTGAGACATAGGAAATTTTTCATCATTGTCAACTTATTCGAGACCGCCATCTGGATTTATCCAAAATTATGATCTAGTTTAATATCCCGTTGCTTGATTTGCTTCGAATTGCAATTGTATAGTATCGCCGTACTGAGATGAAACATGAACCTTTTTTTTTCGACATTCAGCAGCTTTCATTTCAGGGGGCTCTGTAAATATACCCACAAGTTAGATTCGCAGTATGCAAGTAAATTAGTGCACAAATTACACATTATGCTGCTGAGTTGAAAATTGGCAAGTCGAACGTTAGGTAAAACGGCATTAGCGCCAATTGTTAGAGCTGATGAAAGTTGCATTGATTTTTTCCAAATTCAGCAGTGCAACGACTTTTTTGTCGTTTTACTTGAACTTAATTTGCTTTTAAATGTTGCCCGAATGCATCTTTGTGATCTTTTTGACCGCCCTTTTGAACACGCTATAATTTTGTAATTTTTGACGATTCTTCCAATCCGTAACCGGCTATGCACTTATGAATCATTCCCCAAATTTTGGTATGCACCTCTGCATCAGTTGTGTACTTTTTCATATAGGTAGTAGCATACATTTTATTCCGCGCGATTGTTTCTTCTAACTGGCGTTTCACTTTAAGGCACGCCAACACTCCTACAATTGTGCTTAAACCGAGCAAAACAATGAGGCATCACTTAGTTATTTTGCCCATTGGCTTTTCGTTCTCATATATATGCAATGTGTGTATTTATTATTATTCAAAAGAATTGAGCGACAGCTTGCCAGATGTCAAAGAAGTCACCTTTGGTTTCCGCTCAATTTCATCCGCAAAGCCGTGCAAAGCCGGGAAAAATGCTAGTGGAGAACGGTGTGTGAATTAAGTTTGTGACGGGAAATGGTGCACACATTCATTGTTATGATATAAAACAAGCTTATAATGTTAGTTCCGTGCATTCTAATGCGTGTGTGTGCTTTTGTAACTAGATTACAAGATAATTGAGTGGAAAGGAACAGTTCATTTACTATTGCCGCTAGCTACGAAAGTTGATTGTGGTTACTGTGATTGCTTTGTACACGATTTGAAGCTCAAATCTTGGTAACAAGACGCTTGTTTCTAAATGTTGAACAAAAATTTCAACTTGGTTAGTCCTTTGCGATTCCTCGATATAATCTGTTTCACTAAGCTTATTTATGTCTTGTTGAATCATGTTATTAAAACATAATTTTTTCGTTCGTCAAACTATGTGTACTTGAGAAACGAATGGCCAGGATGTCTATCTGCATTGTTCACGCTTCGTTGAAAACAGATGCATTCTGTTTTAAAACAAAAATGACCGTTTGAACATTTTCGTGAGTGTATGGTAAGTTTATGTATTATGAGTATGCGTTACCCGAATGTTTCGAGCAGCTCAACGACAGGCAATCTTAGCTTCAGATGTCACCTAAAAGAATCCCTCGCAAACTCACACCATCATTTAGAATATGTAGACTTCGAATGGATGCTGTTGTAAACGAACTGGTATTGATTGGACTGAGAAAAACAAGATAGTAGCTAGCATGCAAATAATACCTCACAAAAGGCGCTTTAATCTCTTGTTTGGTCGGAAAATATCGAATTCCGTAACTAAGGTAGCTCTCATTCCGCATTGTAATCGCGTACGAACAAGACGAGTTAGATCACGGGATTGGAAAATGGTAATGTCTTTTTTCACCTCAGAACGTGTTGATTTGTGTGCATACTTAAAGCTAGAGCAAACTACAACTATAACTAACAAGTTAATCCCGGACGGTTTGTTGGGAACCTTTTTATTGCAAAACAGGAAATCCTCACCTCGATAAGCATTCACGATAGCAGCTGTACAGTATTTTGTGAGAAAATATTTCGTCCAAGCTGAGATGATATTTGTAACGCCAATGCTACTTTCCTACGCAATCACCATCCCGTTTTTCATGGTGCAACAAACTGTACTTAAGCTTCGAAAGTATTTTCACTCGAATTTCTGCAACTGCCCGTGAAGTGAAGAAACCTAGCAAACACCAATAATGATCGTCAAATGAAGAAACGGCCTTCGGTACGAGATCTGCGAAGTATTATGGCCATCATATTGGGATACTGAGTCGAACTAATCGAGCTTGTTTGTCTGGTACATTCTTAAATCATACAGCACAGCGTCAAGCTTGTTCCATTCATCGATGCGCGGGTTGGCGACTCTGTTTGCTAGGTCGTACATGTAGATATGACCAGTTTCGGCACCAACCATGACATGTCTGCTGCATGGTGTCCAGAAGACGCGGTTAAGTGCCGGCTGCCCGTCTACTACCACCGACTCTACCGGGACATCTGTGTTTTGATTGAGATTCCACACGTTCAGACGCCCATTACCGTCAACGCTGGAAAATAGTGCCGGGTTGATACATTACATTGATACGGGAATAAATTCTTTTTTATTTTTCTCCGTTTTAACACTTGGATAACTGACGCTTTTTATCTAAAACTAGCTGTTGTCACCGAGTTTAGCCGCGAGTACGTTCACGAGCATAGCAACTAGCCATGGCAACGAGCAATTACACGAGCATTCCAAAGAAGAATGAGGCCGATATTAATCGGTTACGAACGAACAATCGAAATGGTAACGACGTATCGAACAAATAAAACAAATGTTCTATTTACACTAGAACTACCGCGGTTTTTACGCTTGAAACTTAAGCGCAAATTATTAAAAAAAAAAATTTATTTTTGAATACATAAAAATGAACATTTCATTGGTTGTGTGCAAGTTATGCATTAACATTTGGTACAATTGTTCAGCCTTAGAAATAAATTTGATTGAAAAAGTACCTGACCAGTCAAAATGACTGGTCCGGTTGTTGAAGCTACTCAACGTGAGTTGCGAGTGCAAAGATTTTAGAATTAAATCGAATTTTAACACGTCTTACTTTTGACAATGGAGTTAAAAAAAACCCAGTCTTTATTCTTATGATTCTTGTTCGCAACTGCCTCATCAGTCCTTATCGCTTATCGCGATCTCCTCGGATCAATCTCTCGGGCGCTAGCTATCCCTTTTTGTCCGTTATCCCCCTCCTTTCCCCGCTCCGTATGTTTTGCCCGCCTCACATTGCCCGCTACAGGGTTCCGAACTACAATTCAGACCGGCGGCCCGTTGCTGTTGGGATGACTTCTAGGATTGTAGCATTTTTGGGTTGTCGTCTAGTGCGATCGGTGGTTTGGACCCTGTGGTTTGGCCTGAGCTCCTTAGTAAAAAGTGATTTGGGGTAAGAAGAAAATCAGAATCGTTATCAAGAGGGACATCTGTCAGCGGCCTTGAATTTACGATGAATTCGACTTCACTTAATTGCGATGTAAGGATTTCATCAGTGGGCTGGCGGGGGGGAGCGATGGCTGATAGTGTCTTTTTTACCGATTGTACTAATCTTTCCCACGAGCCACCAAAATGAGGAGCAGCTGGTGGGTTGAAGGTCTATGTAGTGTTAGGTTGCACGAACTCGGTCATCAGCTGCGATTGGTCTAGTGACTCTAATGCTTCTCGAAGTTCTCGCGCAGCGCCGACGAAATTCGTGCCCCGATCGCTTATAAATTCCACCGGCTGACCTCTCTTCGTTATAAAGTTCCGAATGGCGAGTATACAGGAGTCGGTGTTCAACGAATGGGCGACTTCAACGTGTATCGCTCTAGTCGTTAGGCACGTCAGCAACACTCCCCAACGTTTTTTTGAGTGCCGGCCGACGGTCACTAGCATGGGACCGAAATAATCAATTCCGGTATGTGTGACGGGTCTTTGGTATGCCGCCAGCCGGGCTTGCGGTAGATCTCCCATCGAAGGTGTGGCGCGGCGCATTTTACAGAGTTGGCAATTTCTACGGACTCGTTCATATGTACCTTTCAAGCGAGGGATGTAGTACTTCTGTCGGATTTCGTTGAGCGCGGTCTGATGATTCATGTGGCCATATTTTCTGTGGTATGAAGCAAGGATTAGTTCAGTCGCGTAGTGTTGTCGAGGTAGAATAACGGGACGCTTGGCAGACTCTTCCACCCATTCGCAGTTTGTGATACGGCTTTTCATGCGTATGGTGCCTTGTTCATCTAAATACGGAGAGAGCTTGTATAATGAACTTGACTTCGGGAGTGAAGTTTCCCAAGAAGGCCCAACGTCGGTGCCCTTCAATACACAGAGCTTCTCCGGGTACGCATCTTGTTGAATTTTTAGGTATATCGTCCGTTCGGCACTCTCCAGCTCCGCCTGCGTTAGGGGGCCACTCACTTTCATATTCTGCGCTGCCGTTTTCTTCAAGTTTTCAATGTATCTGTGCACGTAGGCAACTGCCCTTAATAGTCTCCACCAATTGGAGAATCTTTCAACTCTTACGGGCTCTTACGGGTGTAGCAAGTGGAGACGGGCTTCTTCTAACGTTTCACCGGGACTATCGCACTCGGTAGGCCAGTCGGTTTGACTACTCCAAAGGAATCTTGGCCCTTGGAACCAGCGGCTGGACATATCTAGTACAGGTATTTGATGCCATATGGTTGCTTCATCTGCCACGTTGTCCTTCGTTGATATCCAGTTCCAATCGCTGATTTCGGAGACGTCTAAGATGTTACTTACTCGGAATGCCACAAACTGGCTATATCGACGATGATCAGATTGAATCCAGCTCATAACATTCCTAGAATCTGTCCAGAAGAACTGCTTCTCTATCATTAGGCGGTGAGATTCCTTTATGGTTCCGGCAAGACGAGCCCCTATTACAGCTGCTTGAAGCTCCAATCTAGCAATGAACATAAATTTCAGGGGGGCCACCTTCGTTTTCGAGTCGACTAACGCTCATTCGATAACGCCCATTTCCTCGAAACGAAGGTAAGCTACGGCTGCGGCACCGCTCTCACTCGCATCACAAAACACGTCCGAACTTCCACCACTTGTCCTTGTTCGATAGCAACGCGCGATACTGACGCTGCTTACGTTGTGCAGAACCGATAACCACTGGAGCCATCTGTGGGATATTTTTTCCGGGATTTGTTCATCCCAGTCGCACTTTGCTCGCCAAGCTTCTCGTACTATTATCTTCAAAAGCATAAGTATATTGCCCAGGAGGCCCATTGGGTCGTAAATTGTCATTAAGACACTTAGCATTTCCTTCTTAGTTGGTAGCCGATCTCCTCGCTTTAGCTTCTCATCGTGCTTCGTTCCAACCTTGAAAGTAAAACAGTCTAAAGTGGTGTCCCACCACATGCCAAGCACTTTTTCAAGTGAGGGTTCTGTTCTGATGGCCAGACTTCGTGCCGTATCCGTGTTTCCTTGCATCTGCTCCATTAGAACAGCTGAATTCGACAGCCAGTTTCTTATTTCAAACCCCCCTTGAGCGTGAATATGGCGGACGTTACACGCTACCTGAATGACTTCTTCGGCTGTCTACGCTGGCAAGTAAGTCATCTACGTAATGTTCAAACTTGATACAACTCGCTGCCTTGGGGAATTGATGTTGAAAACGGTCTGTGGTAGACGTGGAAAACGATGGGAGAAGGCCGCCCAGAGTGAGGAGTGAGCTGCTACTGCTGGATCAGTCAGGAAAATAAACTTAGACTCGTCTGTTCGTTTATACGCGACAAACGTCCTCCGAGTCTAACTCCGACTCTGACTCTTCAGTGCTCTACTTCTCGACTGCACTGTCATTTGTCGTATCTCTTTATTTTATACTCATTATTACTACGTTGGTACAATGGGGTTAGTTGACATCATTTCGTCTTCTGATTGGTTAGTTCTGTTGTTCCTTATTTACGTAACGTTGGTGAAAGTTTAACTTCCTACTTTGTGTTCCTGCCCTCTGAATTTTAATAAATGGTTTTCCTATCTTGTCTGAAGAATGTATCTTTCTTGTCGCATCGTTATGCGCTCGATTTCGTGTTTATGTTATTCAAAGTTCTTCCGCTTGAAGCGTTCGCGGTGGTCACGCTGTTTGTTATTGTTTTCGCGTGACTGTGCCTTTACGCGTCGCGATGCGCTTGCGAGTTGCGCTGTTTTGGTTTCGATGCATTGGCCAAAATCTGCTTGCGTTTCGTCTTCGAATATATAGGTCAGTTGGTTCGAGTATGGTTGAATTGACATTGTGATACAAAGTATGTTCGGTTTGAATCGTTCCGGTTCTTCTTGTGACATTGTCATCATTTTAAGGCTGTATAGCATAAGCATGCTACAGGTCTGCGTTTATGTTTTTCACGTAGTGAGCCGTACTTGGCGAACACGCCGCCCGAATGACATAACTTGTAGCAAATATTGTTGCGGCTTTCCGTCCTTTTTCCAGTTAGGCTCCCAGAAAAACATCTGGCTGCGTTGATCAGCTTTTCTCATGGCTATTTGGAAAAACATTTCCCGTATTTCTCCTGTTAGCGCCACCCGGCCCTCTCGAAACTTATGCAGAACCATTAGGAGGCTCACCAGTTGGTCGGGCCCAGTTAGGAGTGCCGAACTCAGGCTTGTGTTATTCACCTTTGCGGCGGCGTCGAACACGACTCTTAACTTTCCGGGCTTGTTCGGGTTTACTACTGGAAAGATTGGCAAGTACCAATCATTTGGTGAGGTTTCCTCACATTCTTCGGGGGACATCTTTCGAATTTAACCCTTTTTCTCGTACTCACATATCTTCAACGTCATAGCCTCGGCTAACTCCTTGTCTCCTGCTAGTCTTTTCATCAGGCAAGCGTGTCGTTTAAGGGCCATGGTTTTGCTGCAAGGCAATTTGACTGATTCATATCGCCACAGTAAGGGGGCTTCGTATCGTCGCTCTTTCAATTGTACCCCCGCATTAAGGATTTCTAAAGCACGTTCTTCTTCCTTCGACAACAGGTATTTACCATTGGCTTGGATGCCCAGTGAATCTAATGTGAAGAAATCGCGTAGGGCCTTATCGAGTTTGCCCTCGTCCCAATAATGGCATACATGTACGCCATGGAATACATTGCCGAGGCTGGCCGAGGTTGTTTCACCCGATCCATATACACCCACCCGAGGCGTGTTTTGGAAACCACGGGGCCTCCATCGGATGGTTACTTACTACGCAATGGGTGTCCAAGGTGCCAGCTGTCCATTCCTATTAGTATGCTTGGTCGTCCGGAGTAAGCGTCTAGTGGCACGTTGCTCAGATGGACTCCACCAACTTTTCTGGGTTAACCGTTTGACACGGAAGCTGCAAAGTACGCATTGAGTGTACCTTCTCCAAATTGTACACTTGACTGCCCTGTCTAGAGCCTGAAATCCCTAGGGAAAGCTGTACTGAGTCTTTTTCATCCCTGGTATGGTTTCTCGTCCAGGACACACAAAGAGGACGTGGGATACCCTTTATTCCCAACTGGCTGAGAAGCTGGTGGTCGATGAACGTTCCCGTCGCACCATCGTCAAAGAAGGCGATAGTTAACGCACTGCTGCTGGTGTTTGAATTTTAAAAAAACTTAAACTTTATTTCCTACAACATATGTGCGGGTTAATACCCAACTATCGGTTTCGGATGCTGGATACCAACTGATGATCGGTTCGCGATCTGGATCGTTGGTTCACGGTCTTCTGATTCTAGGTGGTCCGACGCGCTGCGGGAATCTGCAACTCAGCATAATGCGGGCGGTCCGCGTTGCTATGGGAAGCTGCAACTCAGCATAAGGTTGTGGTCCGGGGGCCGCGTCGGGATGATCGAATGCTGACTCACAATGTATGCTCTGGCGTTGTCCACAATGTATGCGATGGCGTTGTCCACAATGTATGCGCTGGCGTTGTCTTGACTCCTCCCTTCTTAAATGACTTTGTCCTCAAAGTCTTGTTGCTGCGTGGAATGATGTTGGTCTGCTTACGAATGTTTCTCCGCGTTGCGGTTCTTGGTTTATGTTTACTTTTACCATTCTCCTTCTGTTGAAAAATAAGCAGATTACGGTTGCGCATATGAATAGTAACATGAAAGTTCCTCTGAATGCATGAATTTTCCATTTGATGGAATTGTTTTGTAGATTTATACTATGTAGCGTTTCTCGATGTTGCAACGTAAGATTGTTTAGATATTCTATCGGTGGTCTGTCTTCAATTTCGCTTATATTGACTTTTATTCCCGCTGTCGAGTGGTATGGTTTACCGCGAATGATGGCTTCATTGTTTGAATAAATTTTTCCGTTGATGATTATGTTGCAATTTTCAAATTGTATCAAGTATGACCCGTTCAATACTTGGCTTGCATTAATGCAATTTGATGATACTTCTGCGATGGCATCATGAATGAGAATATTAGCGTCATTAATGCGTTTCACCAATCCTTTCGAGTGGGGGTGCCCATGGCGCAGTGGTAGCGCGAGGAAACTCCACGCCACAGGTGTGGGATCGAATCTCGAGTCTGGCACCCCCCGGTATTACGAACGGCTGACCACCGATCTATAATATACCGTCTATCTATATATACAGTCGACTCTCGATAATTCGAAGTTGGAGGGACCCAGAAAAAAGTTCGATTTATCGAGAGTTCGAATTATCAAGAGTGGTAGGAAATAAGCAGCTATGGTTGCTGAGTTATGAACTGGAAATAAGTATGCGTGTATTGATTTACGCTATGCCTTTACCCACCGTTTTCGCTAACTGTTTTTTCTTCACTTTTCCTTGTGAACCTTCCTACAAAGCATGTGTGCCCCAAATATGTCCGTCTGCCCGTCTACACCATGTAGTCTAATTCGGACGAAAATCTTCGTCCCTGTTCAACAGAGTGTTATAGGGCACCCGCAATGTGACGCGTTCTATTACATTTCAACTTACTCAGAACTTCGAATTGTTGCGAGTTGAGTGGATACAGCTTCGAATTATCGGGTGAAGAGACCAACCTAGCTTCGAATTTTACTTCGCTTTATCGAGTGTACCAAATCGTATTGTTTTTATTCGAAATAGTGAGAGTTTTCCAAGGGACTACTGATATACTTCGAATTATCGAGAGTTTCGAATTATCGAACGTTTGAATTATCGAGAGTCGACTGTATTATCTATCAACTAGGATTTTTAGGCCAGGTACCTGGCCCGTCAGCAGTCCCTGGCTCCCCTACCGTCCCATTGTTGGTTCCATGCCGTCCCCGTTACAGTTTCTAGGTCTTTCCGCAGAAGGTATATTGTGTTGACAATTGCCGAGCGATAAGTGGGTTCAAATACAAATACGAATTGCGCGATAAAAAATTACGAAATAATCTGACCCTCTCTCTGTTCGACCAGCGCCCGATCTTCACGCGCAAGATGTGTCAATTGAATTGAAGCCCCCATCGATATGTATGCAAAAGCACTGTTATATCGCAAAATGTAACCAAAAAACCAAACGCGTCTATCGAACAGCTCGGTTAGTAGAAGGTTTTTCGAAGACAGGGACTTGAACCGAATTACCCACACAACACATATGCATGTAAATCGAATATCAACTTGAAATAATCGTACTTCTATGCAATATGATTGAATCGTAAATGATGCTAAAATAATGCCTAAACGTACAAAAGTGGAGGCGCTAACCGTACATTGTTCAAAATGTATATGTTTAGTCGTATATTTTCTAAGTCGGCATCATATACGACTTACGATATACATCAGCCGTACATTGTATTTCTATACGTATGCATAAAGAAAATCGTATTACATTCTTAATCGGCATCATATGCAACAAAGAATATACATTGCTCGTACATTGTCTATGCATAATGCGATTCCGATTCGAAATATACTAATATGAGATTCAATTTATTCAACTTTATACGACTTCGTGTTGTGTGGGTACAGCATATTGTACCAGTTTCTGTGCCACACAGCACATGCAACCGGGTACTGCAACCTTTGCAAACGGTAAAATGTCAGATAGTCAATAAACTGTCAAAATCTGCGCAAATGTGTTTTCGGTCGTCGAGTGACAAATAGATTTGCAAAAATTTGCGCAACTGGTATTGCTTGCAAGCCGATGGAAAATAGTTGTTTGTGATGATATTTAATGTTTGTTCAAAAGATTTCGGTGAACACATTACCTCTCTGTAATTTGTTACAGTTAAACATTCAAATCAACACTGAATGCGCTTTCATTTGGATCGGCTCACGAATAGGAGCGTCGATACGAAACAAAACAAAAAAATGACAGCAAAACTGACATTCGCGCGAGTATTATACACCCGTTTGGAAGGTAAAGCTACCTGCTCGCACAGCTCGGAAATATCGTCCTATGCCGCTCGCATTCTCGCTCTCCCTCCCTCTCCCCTCTCACTCTCACTCTCTTTTTCTTTCTTTCTCGTTTTCTCCCCATCCCTCTCATTATCACCCAATACCTCACTTTCTTTGTTCACCACTCTATGTCCCTTACTTACCCAACTCTACCCTCTCACCTTCCACCGCCCATTTCCTACCTCCCTCCTCCCACCACCCATCTACCTCCACTGATGACCATCCACCCACCACCATCAACCACCACCAACCGCCCACCAACCACCACCAACCGCCCACCAACCGCCACCAACCGCACACCAACCGCCACGAACCGCCCACCAACCATCAACAACTGCCCACCAACCACGACCAACCTTTCACCAACCATCATGAACCGCCCATCAACCATCTCCCATCTTCCATCTCCCATCTCCCATCTCCCATCTCCCATCTCCCATCTACTCTTTCTCACTTTGCCAACCACATCTACCATCACATTCACACTGTCTCGCTCTCTCTCATTATCTCTCTCTGTCTATTTATCTCTCTCTCTCTCTCTCTCTGTCTATTTATCTCTCTCGCCTTGTCATACATTCCATTTTTATCTCTCTTTTTCCCACTATGTCAGCTTCTATCTTTACTGTATGTCTCTCTCTTTCTCTCTAATTTTATCGTTCTACCTCTCCCTATTTCTTTATCTCACTCTTACACACACTAACAGCACAAAATTCCAACAACAACGCACAGAAGGGTCGGTTTTGCTTAACAGGCCCATTTTTCTGATTTTGAATTAGTAGCGACAATGAATCAGGCATCATTCGAATAAGGGTTACTTTTCGCGCGCGTGTTTGTTGGGCCATGGTCGACCCTCGGAAGGAAAATTATTATATAGGATAATATACCGTCTTTCGGTTACCGAAAACTCTCTTCGGAGAGAGGCCTTGTCCCACTAGGGGATGTAAATTTTTTCGTATTGACATTTGGCGTCTTCTCGTTTCACGAGTTTTTCTATGCATTTGGTGGGTTGTTGCAGATTTACTTGTAGGCATATGTGGAAATCTTCCTGCTCTTAGCATCTTTTCTTAATTTCGAATACATGCGTTCGATTTCGTATTACGAAATTTTGTTTTACGATAATACGTCTCTCGTGCTGGATTATGGAGTCAATGTATTCGTATTCGTACATTTGTGTGGTTACTTTGGGGAACTTCAGTATGTAGATAATATGCGTCTGATTTACAGCAACTTGCGCAGTTGATTACCCTAGCAATTCCTCTGGAGTACGGTAAGTAATGTTGTTACTCTCTAGGAATTGGGCTATGGAGTTTAGATCATCTAGGGATAGTAGCTTGCTGCTTGGAATCCTGTGTTTCGCGAGTATTTCATTTCATTTCATTTATTTTCACACAATTTTTGCGACGCGGGCTATACAAAGTTTCTTAAATCTATAGTTAAACTTAAAACAACGAGACAGATCACGAGAGGAGGAGAGGGATAGATTACAAGAGAGAGTTGTTAAGACGCGAACGAAAGGCAGGGATGGAGACGTTGTAGTCAAACAGGTGGCTAAAACTATTGAAGGCATGTATGATGGCATCTTCAATTACTTCTAATTTTTCTTGTAGCATGTGCATGTTTGATAACAGGATTAATTGACGAATCTCTGTCAGGTGCGTTACGTATCGTTGATTTTCGATGTTGATAACCTTGTTGGCGACTTCGGTTATTTGTTAGAGTCGTTCATTTAAACCTTGGTTGATAACTACTTGTTTGTTGCTTTCAGCTATTAGTGAGTTTATCGTTGAGTTAATAATGTGTAGGTCGTCGGCGTCTGGATTTCCTGCGATCCACTTCCAAACTTTTCCGATCGTGTCCCATCGTTTTTCTCTGTTTGTAAACGGTCTAATCTTTCTAAAGGTTTCCTTAAAGGCGTTCTAGCTTTTATATTAATCAAACTATACTATTATACTGCTTCTTCTATGTATGATAAATCGATAGGATGCATCGTCCTTACATATCCGGTTTGAACTTTAGCTTTACTTATTGGTATTATAGCTAAGGGATTATTACTTAAATCATATATGCTTATATCTGCTACTATAAGCTTGATCAACAGGGTTGTAATCACTCTGTAACGATAGTTAAAAGAATTTTAAAGAGTGTATTGATATTTTTTCCTTATTTTCTTAGATTCATTTTATGAATTTTTCGATTGTTTGCATCGATTATATACGTTGGATGATTCTACTTTACTTTTATTATGTTAAAACGACTTTCGCGTTTATTATTTGTTTTCTTCCTTTCATATACAAGTTATGAGTCTACTCGTAACAAATTTATAAAAAAATATAATTTTTTTTTGTTACCGCTTAAGTCGGTGGTTTTTTTGGACAAGGGTTCAGCTTGCTCGATGTCCCTATGTCCCGGACTACGAAACAAGCATACTCCCTCCTCTTGCCCTTTGGATTCCATCCCGCTATGCACCTACACGGTAGAAGCATGGATGGAAGGGCTTCTGTCCCTAGGTTAAAATCTCAGTTTACGGACGCTGTGGCACGCAACTAACTCCTGAAGGGTGAAAGCGCGTGTCGCTAAAGGACTAACAGGTACCCCCTGCCTACCAGGGTCATGTTTCCCAAGCCTAAAGCGACGGACTCGGTGCAGTGCAACTTAAGCGGCTCAGGAGATCGATCCGACAGCTGGCTTATCTGACACCAATACCTCCTAAAAACCCGAAAATAGGGACTTGCTCTTGTTCTTGAGGCATGGCCTCTTCCCTTTTACTGCACTTGGCGTGCTGACTCGTTCTGCGATTTCTCGCCCTCTTTCTGCACTTGCGTGCTCTCCTTCTCCTCTGCATTTGACGTGCCCTCCTTGCACTTTCGTGCCTGCACTGAATGTGCCTGTAGGTGCCACGATTGATCTACCGTTCTGCTGCTGGCCGAGACCAGCAACCCCAGGAAAAGCACAAGGCAGCTCCTTCGTATCCGGAAGATAGCTCGATGGCGAACGCATCAGTCGGGGCCCCCACACGTAGGCTCTGGCGACTTCTGCTGCGTGAATCTTCAAGGAGAGTGAGTCCCTTCCGAAACACTCCCTACGTCTTCGCGGTCCAGTCCGCTGACATAGGGTCAATCCTAACCTCCGGAGAGGCTAAACAGACCAGAGTGCTAGATATCAAAAAGCAGGATTAAAGATACCTTACAAGGCCCGTTCCGTCTGCGGCACACTACCATACCCCGTCCAGTCATGATCAAGAATGCTACAGTAATGGGCTACCGAGCAGACATAGAAATACACCTTCGAGAGTTTCACTCTGGTAGTATGCGGGAGGGCGGATATCCCACCCAGATCTCTGTTCGTCACCCCTGTTGCCAGGGGGTCCAGTGGCGCCACGAGGAGGCCAGTATTCCAGGCGTTCACGCCGTCACACCGTTTGACCGGAATGACCCCACCTCGACAGTGAGCCCTTAAGTCGGTGGTTGGAAACGAACTAACTACAAATTTAGCTTAAAATTATGTCGTGGCGCGGTCGCGCACGAAGGTCCGCCACGTCAGCGTCTGGTCGGTGTCCGGTTCTCTGGTCGGTGTCCGGGCCTGCTGCGCGTGGTCTGCTTCGTCGACGATTCCCACGGTGGACAGCGGTCGCTGGCTGGCGTGGTCACGTTGCCCTGCCACGTGATCACCGTCGTGTTCCGTGTAACTTACATAATCGTTTTCTTCATAGTCTTTATATTTTTAATCTTTGATTTTTTCTTCATTCTTTTTGAATATTTCGAGTATTCTTCCATTTGTTCTTCTCTTTTTCTTGCTCTTTCTTGTGGATCATCTGTTCGTTCTCCTACGTACACATTTCTTGGTGTATCCTTTATAAATGAGTGAATAGTATGATTATCGCTATACAAATTTTAAACGGATTGTTGCACTAATGTTATAATACTCATCTCTGGATTGAGCTTTTTCGTACATCTCTCTATTTCTCTAATGGTCGAATGACGTCTCTCTATTTGACCTGGAGTTTCAAAGATTTAAATTTAATATTGATTGTTCGATTACATTCGATACAAAAGTACATTCGTTGTCTATAACAATTTGGGCTGGCAAGTTCCAGTCATATACAGTATTTTCAGTCATACAATTGCTAGTTTCAACCGGTTAATTGAGCCGTCCAAACGCTGCGGTGATTCATACACCTGCTCAACTGCGGCTTACAAGCGAGTGGCGAGAACCAATCGCGAAGGGAAATAATTTAAGCGAATTGTGGCGGCTGCTAACCGGTAGCTAATTTGCGGTTATTTGGCAACCTTGCAAGGGCGGCGCTGTTTACTGCACATTCTAATGTCTTACAATTTTTAACAATACTTTGAATACATTTTCTCATTCCGGGGAAGTAGAATTTTTATGAATTTTCCTTAGCGTTTCTGTGTGCAAAATTATGGATATTTTTAATCTCTTCAATTTGTTTTTCTACGTCGCAAAGATATTCGACTTGTATTTCAGAAAATCTAGCTTGAAATGTTTTTGGATTGTAAAGATTTTTATAGACTTCTAGGATAATTCCCATTGTTTGTTCATCTGTATGAGTTCCATTAATTACGTTTGGATTAATAACTTTTTTTAATTTATGCTTGATAAAATCTGTAGTAAAATGTGGTTCAATGAAAATATGCCTTTTAAATTTGGGTAAAGGGCTTATTATTGCTGTTTGCGTGCTTCTGTTGAAGGGATATATGAATTATCGTCTTCATCAGCTGAGTGCTGGGTTGGTGTTAGTGAGTTAATTTGTATTCTGGATAGGGCGTCGGCTACGACGTTCGATCGTCCTGGTTGGTACATAACTGGTAATCGTGTTCCTCTATGAATGATTTCCATCTTTTCAACTTTGCGTTGTTGTTCTGCGGTGATAAAGCAAATGTTAATGGTTGATGATCATTATGGATATTAATTTTTGCTCCGTATATGAAATTTCTCAGTGTATGTAGTGCCCGCACGCTGGCAAGCATCTCCTTATCGTTTGTTGCATAATTTTCCTTAGTTTGGGAAAGAGTTCGGGAAATGAAGGTTATTGGTCTATCTCCGTCGTGACATTTTTGTGAAAGCACAGCTCCTAGTGCTTTATCTGATGCATCTGTTGTCAGTTCAAATGGCTTCTGGAAATCTGGAAAAACTAAAACATCATTAGAAGATATTATGTCTTTCAAGGTTTGGAATGCGTTCTTTGCATTTTGATCAAATTTAATTGGAACATTTTTTGATTAACAGCACGAAGTTTCCTAAGAACATTATCGGGAGTTACAACGTTCTCCAAATTAAAAAAAAGAATTGTTAAGCGAATTTGGCGTGGTGGTGCGACCGCGGGACGTACATAGAGAACTTGAATCTCGGCGGATTAAGAGTAACGAAGGAGTATTGGAATTTGTGTATGCTATGCAACAGTTGGCGAGAACAATTAGCTTGGATGAGACCAGCTTGTGCGAATATATCGCGGATGGTGTCACTACTGACACCCACATGTACGAGCTATTCTTTATGAGGCTCAAACTGTTCAAGAATTGAAGAAGAAACTTCTCTTGATGGAACGTGCAACACGGAGGAAAACAGAAAGAGTACACCATAAGCCAATAGAACAGAGTAAGCAGTTTGACCAAAATTTGTGAAAGCCAATTAATAAGCGAATTGTGAAAAATTATGAGCGAATACGTCAATGCTTTAACTGTGGAATGCTCGGACATTTAGCAATCCATTGTAGAATACGTGTTGAGGAAAGCCCCAAGTGTTTTAACAGTGGTGATCTTGAACACCAGGTAAATCAGTGTCAAAAGAATCAAGTTTTAACAATCGCAGCAGTACATGGTGCGTGGTTTTCGATGAATAACGAGAAGGAACAACTCGAGTTTAAGATGAAACAACAGGGTGAAATCATCGCAAATCGAGATAAGCAGATAGAGGACCTACGATCGGATCTGACCGGATTGGAAGATAAGTTGAAGAAGGAGCGTGATCTATTGAGAAGCTCGGAAAAGGATCGGCTGGCGGAGAAAACGAAGCTGATTGAGTGTGTGGCGAAAATCCAGTTTTTGGAAGAAAAATTGAAGGACAGTCAGCAGAATGATCGCGTACGAGTGCTATCGTCAGAGAATGGGCGACTGGAGCGAGAATTGCACGAAGCTTCTGATAAGTTGGCGAAAGCGAAAGAAGCAAGCGATGATCGTGAACAACAATTGGTCGGTGTTACCAAAAATTTTAATTTGTTGAAGGGAGCCTGCAACATAACGGGAGCTCAGCTAATTGAGATGGATTTCCTCTAGAAAAAATCAAAACGCAACACGAAGTACGCTGTGCAGATGGAAGTTCTCTGAAAGCGCCGTACTGAGAAGGATAACGAAGTATTAAAGTCAAACGTTGGAGGACGGGAAGTAATAGTTACACCAAGGAGCTTGGAGAATGCTGAAGATGATGAGGATGAGGAGGAAAAAGACGAAGATGATGAGGGCTATGATAGTGATAAGGAGTCGAACGAATATGGCTCCGAGGAGGATATTGTTTCGGAAATTGCGAGTAGTCACAAGAACACGAGTGAAATGGATGCACCGGCAGAACAAAAGGAGCCGTGGCCGCCACCGTAACGCAATCGACGTTTTTTCGATTCCTAACAAAAAGAGAAAGTACAGAAGAGAGCAAGGAAACCGACTAAGTACAAACTAGGAGATATAGTAGTGATTCAAATAACCCAGATCACTGTAGGCAAAAATCTTATAACCGATTAGAAGTTGAGAAAGTAAATGATGAAGTAAGCAAAGCAAGGAAATGGTACGATATAAAAGGAGCATCGAGCAGTACTAGAGTAGAGTTTTAGTCAGAGTGTGAAAGGAAACGGATAGTAAAGAATATAGAAGCTACACCTTTTAAACCTTACATAGAGCCCTGTGGAACCACTGCCGTGACACGCCGCTCGACCTTTCCCGCTTCCGTGTGGTACTCGAGAATCCTATCCTGAAAGTAGTTGCGCAGGACATCGTACAGGTATTTCGGCACCTCTATGATTCGCATGGTTTCTCCGATTCGATCCCAGCTTGCAGAGTTGCAAGCGTTTCGCACGTCTAGCGCTACTACCAGGCACACTCGGTTCCTCATTGGGTGTGTTCTTCCGATACTGAAAGCTTCCACACAACGATCTCTTACCCGTTGGATGGCCTGAATCGTTGAGCGGCCTTTCCGGAATCCATACTGCAGCGGTGATAGTTTCCCGTTCGACTCCAGGTATTCGTTGATGCGGTTCAGAATAAGTTTCTCAAATACCTTGCTGTTTCTCAAATACCTTGAAGGATCATCTGGTCGTTTTCCTTGCTTAGGTAGTAGAACCAGCCGTTGGGTTTTCCAAGTGCTCGAAAAACTGCCCTCCTCCAGGCACTGTTGGAACAGTCTTTGAAACCTGTCCGGGAATTCTCGGATCGCTACCGCCACTGCAACGTTGGGAACACCAACTGGTCCCGGTGCCTTCCGGGGTGGCATATCTGCAGCGATACAAAGAAGCTCCTCCTGCGTGACAGGGCGAATCGTGCCAGTGGCTGCGACAGTGTCCGGCTACTCTGTCTCTTCACGCTGGGGGAACAAATGGTCGACGATTGCCTTCAGCTTGACTGGACATCGCTCCTGCGGGATTCGACTTCCTTTGACTCGCAGCATGATGGTTTTGTAGCTTTGACCTCATATGTCCCTATCCGCCTCTTGTGCCATCTCATCGCTGCATCGCCGTTTGCTGACTTTAATCGCCTTGGTCAGTGCTTTGCGAGATGCTCGTAGTACCTTCACTCGCTTCAAACGGACGATCGGATCGCGTGCCTGTTTCATCCATCGTCTAGTGCGGTCACAGCGGTTTCGCAGCTAATCTATTTCCTCGGTATGCCAACAAACTGGCTTTCTCCTGCAGTTAAGACGTTTCCGGGGCATGCTAAGGTCGCAGGCCTGTGACAATAGTGCGGTCATGGTGTCTGCATTATTGTCATGATCGACTAGCCCTGCCCACATCAGACTCTCGACAAATAACGCCTTGTCGAACCTAGCCACGTTCCAGCGCTTGCCGTTGAACAAAGGTTCGTTTTGCTGGCGGAATTTTAGTTGCTGCTGTGACCCTATGGTGTATCGCAGCGCGTTGTGGTCACTCCCGTTGTATCTTTCGTCAACTCTCCAGTTGGGGTTTTCACAAATCACAGGGCTGGCGTAGGTTACATCGACGATTGAAGTCGCTCCAGACGTCCCAACTCCTAGGAATGTCGGCGTGTTCCCTACATTAAGTAGTGCCGGACCCAGTTCCTCTGCGGTGGCGAGAAGCTCATCACCACGCTGCTGGGTCGTACGGTTTCCCCAATTTGTTGCCCAGGCGTTAAAATCGCCTGCCAGCACAACCTTTGATCTACCATGAACTGCTGCTTGGATTGCGTCCATCGTGGTGCGAAACTCGTCAGTACTCCATCGTGGTGGTGCGTAACAGCTTACGAAAGTTACCCCATTAACTTTGGCGATTGCAACACCCTCGACGTTAACTGGCACAATCTTTTGGATCGGATACCTCCCTACTGCGACTACTGCGGCCGACCTGCAACTGTCAGTTACCCAGTTTCCATTTTCTACTGAAACCCGGTAGACATCCAATAGCAGGGCGACGTCGCACTGCTCCTCTCGGATGGACAGCATCAGTAGGTCCTGTGCTGTCCTGCTGCCCCGCAAGTTGAGCTGAACTACCTGCATAGCCCACCGTTGGATGCTCCCTGGGTTCCCGGGTTTATGGCCCTCCCCGTGCGGCATGGGCCTTCATGTCGCTCCTTCTCACACCGGAAGCACAGTTTTGTCCGATCCTCTCCTGTACAGACCGCCGCACGATGACCTATGGCTCCACAGCGTGCGCAACGGAGCTTCTGCGTAGACCTCTCGAGGCTGCACACCGTCCATCCCACAGTGATCTTGCGCTTGAGAAGGTCCTCCACCCGCGTTGTTGGAGCCTTGAACCAAGCCCGCTTGGATCCATCGAGCGCAGTGATCATTTTTACGCTGCTCTCCTCTATTTGCAGATCGAGCAGAGACCTGACCTTCGCTACAAACTCTGCCTTTGTCACCGTGACGTCTATGCCTTTACACACCAGCTCCTCCATGGGCGCAAGGCTCTTTATATTCGTCTCCTTCGACACCACCCTACGCAGCGCGGTTGCTATGGTTTCGGTCAAGTCTGTGTCGTCTTTACGTCTACGATAACTGAGTTCGTGAAGCGTGCCTTCCTAACTGCCAGAACGTTTGGCTGTATTTCGGTCGCGAACTCTGCGCTACTCCTGGCATCAGTTAACGCCTTAGCGACCATTTCCTTCGCCTCCACGCTGATAATTACCTCGTGTTTTGCTGGTACTGACGTCGATTTATTGGCCTTCGGTTTGTCAGTTGCCGGCTTGACAACCTTGCCACCGGGTCCCACTTTGTTCCACCGGGGTGTGGTGGGGCCTACTCCCTTGACTGCTGGCACCCCTGACTCCGTCGTATCCGTAGGATGTGACTCTTTTCCTTTGGCGGTTGACTTTTCAGTCGCGCTTCCCTTGTTTCTTTCCCTCATTCTCCTGACCTCCTCTTCTAGTATCTGCATCCTGTCGAGCAGCATGTTCTGGCTTTCGACATAGCGCTGGTTGATACTATTGAGCTGACCGCGCATTCGCTGCTGATCAGCTTCCCGTGTCACGCACCAAGATTCCTGCTCCGTCCTGAAGATATCCACCGCTTTTGACAGTGCCTCGCGTAGGTCGTTCACGGTTGCCTTTGATCTCCTCGCTTTCTTCAGGATGACAGTCATCTTGCCAATGGCTGCCTCCGGTGAATCCACTCCCACCATGGTTTTCTCCGCCACCCCTCGTCCTCCGTCAGCGACTCCGCGGCTGCCTCGTTGTCGGAGGAGGCCACCACCGAAGGTCCTTTCTTTGGCATGCTTCTTGCACCAAATAAAGATAAAAAATGCAAATTGTCCTTGCCGCTCAAGGGTTTAGGCGTACGTACGCACGCACACGCGTTCGCGCACGCTGGCGTGCCGCTCGAAGCGGGGACGCCAAGACACGGCGTTATTTGGGTAGATGTCGGTTTGGCATAGATCGATCCTACAAACACACTCTTTTCTGTACTACTATACTTCCGCACGCACAGTACCGTTATATTCGGCCGTTTTTGCGCATCACTTTAGAACATCTTGCCGATGAATCGGTCCTCTTTTCACAGTTTTAGAAACCACGAGGTTTTGCTCCGCCACGTGGGCATTGTTTACAAAGCAGACTCGGCCAATTTTTAACCGTTCAACATTGACGAATTCCACGATTTCTCACTAGAATCGCTCGCTTTGCGCAATAGAACCTTTATTCTCACGATATCACGTTGAAACACAATGATTTCCCACGATATATCACTACTTTCACTGTCAGCGTCACAGAGTCGACCGCACTGCTTGACAGCTCACCGCACTCAAATACGAGAACTATGCCCCTAGTTTTTGCACAGTAAACACGGGTGATGTTTTCGGCGTGGCGCTCCAATTCGTGGTAGTTACGTATGTTCCAACGAGGACACACGTCGAACACCACGTTAGCTGTCGCTAACCAGCCTGCTGGCGCATTGCCATCACGCGTGTAGCACAGCGAGTCCGTGTAGTCCCTTACACGGCGATTGACCCTGTAACGGAACAGGGAGCACCCCGAATTCATCAGTGCTGATGTTCCTGCACATGAGATAGGGGTCCCAGCTGCGGCGAATACTGAAAGGAGCCGCAATCCAGTTTCCGTAGGGTTTTCGTCCGTTTCCGCTGACCTTTCAATGTAAAGGACTTGCCCACTAGGCAAAAACTTGCATGCTAACTCCTAATTTGGTGTCACCTCGATTTTGCCCATACAAAATTGAGGAGTTTTGAGGAGTTTGAGCCACGGGCTTATGAGCGTGTGTGAGTGAGAACGTGCAGCTCAGATCTATGCATGTGTTGGTGAGGACCATGGGATTTTTGTATGTTGTAGTGATAAATGGTTTCTTTCGGTTGATGCCGCAAAAAAAATGTCAGACTCAAATTGTAAAATTATGAAACATTTATTTATCACTCAAAAATGTTTGCAACACTTTTTACAAATACTCACGTATAATACTCTAGGAAGTAGAAGAATTCATGGGAACTGCTTATCGTTTCGGGTGTATGAAACTTCCGGACACAATAAGTCATCGTAAACAAGCACTCGTCTATCCGGTGGTTCGCTTTAGTTTTAATCGGCTAAAAATGGAGAGGGATTTCATTACGCTGCATGTGTTACGAAATGAACATCGGCATGCTTTTGCTTACCCTTTTTAACAAGGCCAGGATTGGCGACACCGATTGCGTCGGAACTTCCGACTCCGACTTTGCTGCTTCGGATGTAGTTTCCCCGGTCGCTTGTTGGCTTCCTGAGATGCTGCTTTTTTCCTTACTTATTCTGTTGAGTGTCCATCTATCGAGCTGAAGATAACAATGTTCTGGATACGAATAACTATAAAAGAAATTTCAGATCGGCTGAAACTGAAACAATTACCACGATTAGCTTCGCTTTCGCGTGTGTTCAACTCACTTCTTGTTGTGATATTGATCCGGCTTCTCGAACTTGTCATTTTTCACTGAATTTCAACGCACGGTTCCACTAACACAGACAAATTTTTGAATTGCTGTGTCCAGACACGGGAAGTTACGTTTATACCACCCGGGTTGGATCCGACAGAACGTTGATTTATACAGGTGAGCTGGACAGACGATGACGAGCTACACTCTTAAAAGAGATGGCATACTAGATATCTTGTGTGCAAAGGCCAAAGTATGGGCCAAGAGGGGTCGGGGATGGGAAAACTTGTATGGTAACGGCTAAATTGACTAGTGGGTGGGCCTTAGACCCTGAGAGACTCTCGGTCTCTCTGCACACTGGACCAGCCCTAGCCTGAGCTAGGGTAGCTGAGATTGCTCCCAGTAGTCCAGTGGCCAGGGGGAAACCGTGACGGTTTTCAACCCCTTCTACATGGTATACCGGTAGATCGTATACACGCCATTCTCACTGCACAGGCGTGCTTGGCCATCAGGGAGCCTGGTTGCCGCTCTCCAGCCTAACAATTTCATGTTAGGTAGGAACTTGACTCCGTCTTCCTGAGGTGGAGCCAATCCGGCGGGGAGGTCCCACACTCTATCGCCGGCGTTGCGGGTGACCTGGTGATCACACAATATCGCAAACAGCGCCACGAAGGGTGATGGGAGTGTTTCGTAGAGTTGGTGGTTGCCACCATCTACACGACCGTAATGGCCGGTGAGACCAATGACGAGTGTAGCACTCAACTCGCCACCGACTTCGAGTCTCTGTCGCCACCGACTTCGAGCCGGCGAAATCTGTTACGTCGCCGATCCCCGAGAGGTACTCGAAGATATCCGTCGGAACGGATAAGTCCGCGATCCGGAGTTGAAGGAAACGGTCAAGTTCCCTAACTTCGTGCCCATGAACAGAAGAGACTGTGAGGAGTCTCCTCCACGGAAGGACCACGCAGTAGTAGTAATACTGCGTCTCCGACACGGACTTCCGGAAGGCACTTTCCTTCCGGGATGCAGCTTCATAGGATGAACGTACTAGCTGGACAAACCCAGAGTAGTCGTTTTGAATCTTTCCTAGTCGTTTGCAGAGTGTTCCTGCATTAGCACCTTCGATTAGTATCGAAGACTTCAACGGTCGACAGTGGGGTAGGCTTAAAAGCCTTAGTCACCGCTTCAGTGTCCTCCCTATCAAGAGGTTTTCCTGCGGATTTAGCCAGACCGGTCGGTTTACGGTTGTTCGAGAATTGTTTACTGACTACTGAATGACGGGTTTTTCTGGCCCTTATTCTGCAACGGGGTATTTACTACGATCAGTACGAGGGCGTTGGTTCTTGCCCTTACTGTTGGTGTTGTTGTTAATACTCTTGGGTTCCATGATTGCGCTTTGTGACTTCCTAGTCGAGTAACCGATGATGACTATGTCAAAATGGTTATGGGCTGGCTTATTACCGTAGTCAATTTGCTGTGTACGAAGTGTACTCGTGTCCATTGGGTCCGGACGTGTTTGTGGCTGAACAAAAGTTCTGTTTGGTGTGAATACATTGGGTCCATTATCTGTTTTTAAATTTCGGGGTTGCGGGATTGGTGGCGGCCTTGTGAAATTATTCGGAGCAATAAACTGTTTCGGTGGCGGGACAGGTGCTCTCGCAATGGGGTTTGGTCTGAGTGGTGCGATCGATTGGCGGGGTGCCGCAGTTGGAATCGGATGCCCCGTTGGTATGTTAACAGGGGTGTTACGTGCGTCCAGGTTCAAATAGTCCTCACAATAGCTGTATGCTTGTGCGAGGCTTTGTGGTCTGAAATTTTTGCAGAATCTGGAGAACGGGTCACTTAGTCAACGAATGAATGTGTCTAGTGCGATCTGATTGTACAATCGCATTAGCACTAGTTCGTGGCCTTTCAATTGGTCATCCATGGAAATGGCTGAACTAATGAGCGTTACGAGTTCCCTAACTCTAGAGTAGTAGCTCTCTATACTCTCCTGCTTGGTTCGTACTAATGATTTCAGTTTATTATCGAGGGTCATAAGGTCCCTCTTATCTGCATAATACAACTTCAGCTTTTCGTCATAACGTCACTTCCTCCTAAACGAAAGCCTCTTGGCTTTCGGTCACTTCACTTCCTCTAATGAAAGCTACTTGCTTCTCATTTAGGTCATCACGTTGAAAGCTACTTGCCTTTCAATGTGTGATAATTATATTAATAATTCCTCCAATGAAAGTTACTTGCCTTTCATTTACGTCGTCACGTTGTTGTGATATCCTCTTCTTTCACACATATACTTACAGTTCACAGTTCAACAAGCCTTCCACAACCTTTTTTATTCATGGTCCAATCCATACTGACTGTCGCTACGCGCTCTCACTCATATCGAGGATCCCACATCCTCCCCTTACAAGAAGAACAGAAACTGACCGTACCTTGTTACCTATTCGTGATCTCTGTACCGTATCGGACGGTTTATCTGCCTAACTCCGCGACCCGTTCCCAACGGTTCCGTGTGTGGCAATAATTCTTCCACTGGGCGCCTCTGTTGCTCGGAATGTGATACCGCTTCTCTAGCCTCTTCTGGCGCCTCCACCTCCATACTTTCTTCAACATTCTGTTTTTCATGCCTTTTTACATATTTCTTCAAATGCTTAACACTACGTTCATACTGCTTTCTGCTTTCCAAATCTATTACTATCGCTCTCCCGGTTCCCAATAATTTAGTAACTTTGAAGAACTTGTTTCGGTGCACTGTATCCGTCTTGTCCTTTTTTTGTTGCATAACCAACACTGTATCGCCTACCTCAATATCCGTGTTCTTTGCCCTACGTCCAACGTCCTCCCTGGAATTCCGCTCAAACTTCGCTATTTTGTCCCGATCCCGCAAATCATCATCCAAATCTTGTTTACTATCAACCTTCATATTTGGTAATAATGTCCTGACCGCTCTACCGAACATCAATTCTGCAGGAGGAATTTTTGTCACATGGTGAGGCCATGAATTATATGCTGCTATATAATCCGCCAGTCACCGGCGGCAAAATCAGCATGCTTTCTCGTTCTGTCGGTATCAATTGTAAATAGGACAGAACGAGAAAGCATGCTGATTTTGCCACTAGGGATGCTTCTCTCCAGTTTAACTTCCCCACCTTCGCTATGGCCGCGATCTTATTTATTCCTTGCATGCTTCTTTCCACTAGTCCATTTTCCGTTGGGTTTAGCGGCGTACAGTGTATCAATTTAACACCCCACACCTCTCTCAACCAAGTTTGTGACTCCACGCTGTTGAATGGTGGCCCGTTGTCTGCTTTAATCGTTTTTGGAACGTAATAAATATTTAAAATCCTTCGCAAAACCTTCTTCATCGCTTCTGTGTCTGTGTGCTCCATAGGCACTGCCACGAGAAATCTAGAATAAATATCGGTCAGCACCAATGCCTTCTAATGCAGCGCGTCAGATGATGAAGATAGGTCCATGGATACGTACTCCCACGGATAGGAGGCGGATTGCTAACCGTTTTAACAAGTTGGCACTCTGGACAACTTCTGACGAAAGCTTCTACCTCTCGATCCATATTGGGCACCATAAACCTTGCCTAAGGAAATTCTTCATCGTAGACATCCCGGGGTGGCTTCGATGCGCTAGACTCAATGCCCTTTTTCGCAAAGCTGCAGGCAGTATCAACTTTTCCTGCTTCATTACCACCCCTCCTTGGACGTACATTTCACTCTGAAAAGGTTGAAACCTTAAAATTTCTTCCGGCCACCTCTGTTTCTTATCCACCCATTTTAAAGTTTCCTGAACCTCTGCATCTTTTTGTTGTTCGATCTGTACTTCCTTCGAGGTCACTGCAACTAGCTCTTCACTGATACTATTCACCTCGACGTACAGCGCACACAGCTCGTGCCTCTCCTTCGCACAACCAAACTGTGGGTCATCGCGCTTCCCCCCAATCCTGGAAGCCACGTCCGCAATATTCTCCTTCCCTGACACGTGTTCGAAATCATAGTCAAAATGATCCATTCTTAAGAACCAACCTTCGACCCTAGACATAATGCATTTCCCAATGTCTTTGCGCTGTTTCCCTTTTAGCATAAACATCAATGCCTCCCCCGCGGTACAAAATGAGTGCTTCCACACAATTTCCACCCGTTTCACTGACTGTTTTACCCACCCTACCCTAAAAACTGCTGCTTGCACACAACCGCTAGCTACTCTTCACCCACCGCCTTCCTGCTTCACCCCCTATGGGGTCCATGGTTCAAATATCTCTCACTCTCCTCGAAACCTAACTACATTTGCCACAGTAGGAAGGTTTGATTTACATCTGGTCAAAGTTTTATTCCGGATATTTTTCTACAATGTTACTGCCGATTTTTAGTGCGATTGATTAATATATACAACCGGACGCACTTACAAATAAATAGTATCCAATCAAACATATTTTTTTATGGTTTATTTCTTCGCAAACACGTTTTTTGCTCACCAATTAGATTTATTTTTGACCATCGTATTTTTCCATAGTAGCCGTCAGCATTCCTGCTGTCTAAAGACAAATCAGTGTAGTGATGGGATAGCTCCAGAAAAGAACGACATCTTCGCATCCGATCCAGCAAAGGAGCGAGTCCTTTCGTAGATAAAAAAATATGGTATTATAACACCATAATCTTTATTCATTTATTCATTATTTTATGCTACGGATTAAGTCACGGACAAAACGAATATTAGAATTATATTCGCTGCTCGATCAAATACTGCTTTTTATAGTTGACTCGTGCGTCGAAAAGATAACTTGATTGCTCAGGCAAGTACGCAGTAAAGCCTGAAATTGGCAAGTGGTTAATGCTAGTCTACCTGTCTCGTGTGAGCAAGGAGCTGGTATTCAGGTGGCTATATGATTTCACAGCTTATGTAATTACAAGCTTTCAAACAATTTGTTACCGGTAAATGATTGCTCCGGAGCGAACAGCTTTCGTCAAATTGTCTGCATGCCATTCATTTGCCACTTACCAACGAGTGGGTCAATCTTTAAGCACAATGAATCTTCATAATGCAATATGAGGAGCCAATAAAACTTAATTTACGGTTGGAATGAAAAATTTCTTATATGGAGCAAATGAATACATATGATCCAGCTCCAACTTTCCAACTCTAGTTCAGTGTTGATAGCTGCCAGCAGCACTTGGAGTGCGTCGTGTGCAGTAAAAATATAAGTGTGAAAAATAGTTGTGTTTTCAATCTAACCAAGCTCGTTAATAAATAAGATTGGTTAATAAAGTGTTTGCTTTCATTTAAACATGTAAAGCAGATGAAAATCGATCGTGCTTCAGTATTGTCAACGCTCTTCCACTTGATGCTGGCAATGGAAAGAAGATAAGTATTCCATCTTTATATTGTGCATAATTGTACATAATAAGTGATATAGTCTTTCTTCTTTTGCAGGTTTTGCCAGAAGTAGACCTAGGAGTAGTGCCAGTGAAGTGTAAAAAGAGAAATTAAATTAATAAAACGGTAACATAACCTAAAGGAAAATTCCAAAATAGTTGTTGTTTACATTTTCGGATGACATTTCCCTCGTGGGCATTGGTAGACCCGGAGGATATGGGGAAAAATGTGGGAAGGGAGAAACGAGGAGGGGTAACCCATAAAAGAAGGAGAGTGAGTTCTTTCCTCTCATTTTTCGAATTACTGAACGCCATATATCAAAAAGACTCCTATTGCTTGGCGTTCAGTAATTCAAGCATATGGCGTTCAGTAATTCTAATGTATGGCGTTCAGTGATTGCATACAAGTTTTTGTACACCGGGGTCGCTGTCTGACCTCAGTATAAACTTTCTGCCAACCAGATAGTATGCAAACTTCTCCATGGCCCATATTATCGCCAACGCCTCACGATGTAGTTGCGGGTATCTGCATTCCACTTCAGTTAGGCTTTTTGAGGCACGTGCTATAATTCTTCTCTCTCCTGACTCTAACCCTTCTTGTGTAGCACCGCACCCAATCCCCAAGGTGACGCATTCGTGTAAAGAATCATCTTGTCTTTTGCGTTAAAATATCCTCTCTTTATAAGATAGTTTTCTGCTGCCAACTTTAGCTCTTCAAACGCTTCCTGGTGAATCTTTCTCCATTCAAACTTCGTCTTGCCTGACAACAAGTCCCTCAGTGGCTTTGTTTTATGAGAGAAACCTTTTATAAACGGACTTATAAACGTTACCATCCCCAGAAAACTTCTAAGTTCCAAAACATCCTTCGGCCTCTCAAACCTCAAAATATCCGATATCTTCTTCTCTGTAGGAAGTATGCCGCTGCCATCTATCTTAAAACCCAAAAATTTTACTTCCTATTGATAGTATAGAGATTTCTCTTCATTAATTGTTAGATTATTCGCCTTAATGACCTTTACCACCTCCTCCACTAAACATCTCAACTCCGGTGTAGTCCCTGCGTAAACTAGAATATCATCTAAGTATATTACCACATTCTTGCAACTCACAAACAACCTCTCCATGACGCCCTGAAACAATTCCGGAGCACAAGATAACCCAAACGGTAACCTCTTAAACCGCATCAACCCATTGGCTGTCATAAACGTAGTCAAGTGACGCACTTCCTCGTGAAGCTCCACGTGAAAATTTATATCCAATTTAGAGAAAAACAATCTTCCTCCATTATCTGATATGTCTGCCCATATCTTTTCGAGGGCGGGCATTGGATAAGGTTCTCGAGTAATTGCCTTATTTACCTCGCGATAATCGATGACCATTCGAAAATCCTTTTGTCTCTTTGGAACCAACACGATAAGCGATATAAACGTTATGTGATCATCTACCCCGTCAGCTCTCTCAATTATTCCCTTTCTCTCCATTTCCGCCAGTCTTTCGTTGATTGCTTTCTCAAACGCTATTGGAACGTTGTATCTTATAATTCGCTTTGGCATTATGGAGTTGTCCACCCTGATTCTAGCCGGCTCACCCCGAATCTTTGGAAAATCGGGACAACGTTGCGTCGAACATAGCCCGGATCTACCGTTCATGGCTCCCTGTTGGTAGTACGATTCGATATGCCTTCCGTCTAACATAACGTTCCCGATTTCTACCTGTCGTACATCCCTACCTATACGGATTAGACTCATCTGACTTGCTGTTTGAAAGCCTAGTAACGATAGCTCCGTACCGTTCACCACAAAAAACTTGGCCAGCTGCCTGACTTGATTAGAATCCTTGATTTCCACGTATGCCTTAAATGAGCACAGCACATCTAAAGGTTTGTGATTGGCAAAACCTCTTAGGGTTTCCTCGGGGTACATAACTACATCCTGGACAACAGAACTACAGCCTTTTTTAATTCTGTGCCATCTGCTGGTAGTGATCGTATTCACCGTTGCCCCCGAATCCACCAGAAAATCAAATTCAGCTGATCCTATCATGCAACGTATTATTCGCGGATCCTTCTCAACATCGGTGGAGAATGGTCTTCCAGCAATTAACTAAAAATAAAAAATAAATATATAGCATATACAACAAAAAAAAAGAAGAAAGATGGAAAAACAAAACTCTTATTTTATATTTTTGGCTTCTAAAAACATACAGTGAAAATAAAGATTTGGACTTCGTTATTGTTCTTTTGGTTGATACGAGGACTGACAATAAAGTAAGGTCTCCAATTTTTTTTTTTCATAGAAAATGACATTTATTTACAAAAAGCGATACGCCGTTGGAAAGGCCAAGGTCTTGGCTCCTTTTCTACATTACCGCCATTTTTTTCCAACACCTTGCGCATCCGCACGATGAACTTGTCTATTCTGGCAGAATACTACTCTCCGTCCGCCTCGCGCAGCCAGGTGTTGACCTCTTTCTGAACCACCGCGTCACTTTTAAACTTCTTCCCTCCGAGATGTTTTTTCAGGGCGGGGAACATGTGGTAGTCACTTGGGGCCACGTCGGGACTAAAGGGAGGGTGATCGATGATGTCCCATCCAAATTTCTTGAGCAGGTCAAGGGTAACGTTGGCTGTGTGCGGGCGCGCGTTGTAGTGGTGAAATTCTCCTCGTCATGAACATTAGTGCGCCCGGAATTGAACTCGCGGCTCCACTTACGCACGTTTTTTATGTCCATACACTTTTCCCCGTAAACTTCAACTAGTTGACGATGGATTTCAATAGGTGTCACCTTTTTCGCACTCAAAAACCGTATTACAGAACGCAATTCGCACTTGGACGCTGACGCGAGGGGTACCTCCATCGTTGACGGCTGCTCAGCCAAGACTGAGCGGTCGGGGAAGCCTCACCCAGCAGCAAAGTGGTAGTGGGGGAACCAAGGAACACGGCGGTGTTGCCAGATTTCGCCTAGCGCGTGATCCGGCGAAGTTGCAGCGTTGGAGACCTTACTTTATTGTCAGCCGTCGTATTTCTCTGGATCAACAAAAACTACAACGAATCAGTGGCTACCTGGTTGATTTTTCCAGCCTATCGTCTGATTTCCCGGAGATCCTCTTTTTTCGGGCTTGGGTGCGATGAATAGCAAAACTCGGCGTAGTGGCCAACCTTTCTGCATTTAAAACAAGTCACCTGAAACGCCCGGCACTGCCCTAGTTCATGTCGGCGACCACAGTTTCGGCAGTTTACCTCCTCGGTTTCCAGCGAAATTCGAGTCGGTTTTGTCTGCAGTTGGACGATATGGTGCATACCTGTGAAACGAAAGTCGAGCGGCCAGGCAGAATGGCTCCTAACGACTTTCAACTTAAACTTCGTGGAACTTAAACGACGAACTAGCGGACTTAAAAGACTTCAATTGAAACGCGACGCGCGAGATTAACCTTACCCTGGCACCTCCAGGTCAAAATTGCGAACCTTTATTTAACAGTTGATTGTTCTTATATACTAAAGTCATCCCTGTTGTCCCATCAGCTCTCCGCCCTCTTCCCTTGGTCATCACCTCGCCTAAGCCTCAACTTCGCCACTTCGTCATCCGCATTCCAGAATGGAAAACATTCCTCGGTTTCCGCGATGCCTCTGTGATGTTTTGTCATCAGCTGTGCTTGGGTTGAACAACATCTTAACTTCCGTGATCAACATTTCTTCTTCCGCTGTACATAACTCATAACAGGTCAAGCTCGTTGTCATTGTTACGCGATCCTACCGTTCGGTGACTGTGTGTCGTAGGTGCGGCGCTGAATTCTGCTGACTATGGGTTTTCGGCAACGCCGAGCCATGCGAGCTGTGCGGGTTCCGACCTTGGCTGTGTTCTGCTGACGCGATGTTTGCGCTTTCGCCGCGCGCGTTCGCGATGTGTCATGCCCAGCGAGCTTCCGTGGTTGCGGAGTGTTCTCTCTGCTGACGTCGATGTTTGTTGGCGATCTTGGCTGGCGGTTGGTGGCTTGAGGTGGAAGACGGTTGGGGCTAGCTGTTGGACAAGCTGGGTCGCTTCATCCCCCCACACTTATTTGAGCTCAAAGAACTATCTAGAAGAGAAAGATCTGAGCTAGCTGCACGGCGGTGCCTAGCGACACGGCTGGTTATAACTGTAGTCAGGTCCTGTGGGTCGCTGCACCTGTTCCCTCGGAATGGTTTTTTTTAATGCACCACGTTGACTGGCTTCCAATCTAACTCCCGTGATGGTTCCTTTGATGCCTCCATGGCGCTTCGCTGCCCTAAAGGTCCAACAGCTGCTTCATCTGCTTCCTTTCTGATAAAATCGAGATGTTTCCCATGGCTGATAATCTTCTCGACGTTGTTCTCGAACATATCAGACATTTCATAGAGCTTTCCGGCGATTTCCAGAGCGGAGCGTCTCAACAATGCTTGTACAAGTTCTTCTTTGTATTGCTCCAGTCCGAAACCACATAACTGGGATTGGGGCTCCAAACGCAAAACCCAGTCCATAAACAGTCCATTCATTTTCAATTCACGGAATTTAATGCGCTCTTTGGTGGTGTCGCACATTTCACAGAAATATTTGTCCAAAGCTGATATCGTTAGCTTGTAAACGTTCTCCGTGCCACTTTCCATCGACGTCAAGCATCGCTTCTCTTGCATTTCAATAATGCTAAGAAGGTACCTTCCCGCGAAAATCTTCAGTCCCGTCAGCCTAGTAACTGCATCCACCGGAGATTTGCATGACACAATTCGTTCGAATTGGTCCCGGAAACGAAACCACTCCGCTTTACGCTTGTTAGTGGGCAACGATTCGTCGAACTGGCGCAGCGGCCACGACCCTGACAACCACTCCGCCTTGGTCTTTCTGCTCCTTTTGTCTCCACCACGTGGTTTCGCCTTAAGCTGAGGTTTAGGTTCAATCGTGCCGGTTGCTCGCTCCGAAACGCAATCTTTCTCCGGGTGATACCCGGTGACGGGAGTATCGTCGTCCGACTCGTCTGACACGTCACTTTCACGCCAGAATCCACTCATTTCGGCACACTTTCGACCAAAAACTATCTTCTTAACACTCGACGATTCCTAAACCTGCACAAGTCCGCACCTCACAATGGCGTTGTACCGAATGATTTCCACTTCTTCAGTGGCCGTTTGCCGGCCTATGCGAAATGACACCCATACTATCCCCCCTATAGCCAAAAACAAAAGAAAACGCCACCACTCTCATGTGACCCCTGATTTTACGATACAATTTACTTACAGTACAATTTCTCTCATTAGGGTTAGTAGTCCTACACTACGACAGCCTCAGTTCGCACAGGATGGCAATATATATGTGGTTCACTACTCTCTCTTGCGTGTTTGGAGACAAACTATAGCACAACAAGGTACTGTTAAAAAAATTAGAAACGTTATCCCTCTCTTGCGTACTCCACTTACGTATACCTAGGAACTTCGATTCCAGTATCCCTCGCAGGATCTGTCGAGTCACACCGAGATCTATAAGGTGTAGACGGTCGCCTACCACAACATCTTCGATAATATTAAAATTACCGAGATCTTCTAGTGGGGACCGGAACTCCTTATGATGCTCCAAGCACGATCGAGCACGAAAATCAGCATCCGTCCGCGGAGCAGCACCTACATCTGAAAAAATAACTTTATGGTGCTCGCGAGAATACTCACCAACGCACGTACACTTCGTGCATCCGTACCTGTGGTCCATTAACCGATCGAACTCCTCGTCCGCTTCCCGGACAAGATCGTCCATGAGCTGACGCAGCCGACGGCTCGTTGAAGGATCAACTTTTTCTCCTGCAAGTTTCCGTTTCGACGCCATGTTGCTGTTGACAAACAACAAGCAGAAACATTGAAATCCAAAATACCTTCACGTGGTAGAAACAACACTTTACAGTTTTCCACCATGTGTGATAACTTACCAGTAAAGTAGTGAGCTTCACTACTTACTGTCAGCAAGGGAAAGCTGACAGTACTGGGCTTAAGGGGGTTGGAATGTGGGGAAACGGGGCAATGTTGCATGTCACCGTCAGTTGGGTAGGGACTGAAGACCGCTGCACTACACTTTTCACGCGATGCTACACATTTCTGCCGGTCGGGCTTTTAAGATCTGATTGCACCGATAAAATGTTCTCGATAGCCGGGGACATTTTTTTGTTTTTATTTATTTTTGCAATTTGTGGACTGGTCCAGAAGCAGACGAGCCGAATGGATAGGGTAAAAGGTGCTGCTTGTATAGATTACTCGGACAATTTGAATCGGTCCGGATTCTGGGAGTTCGACGTTGTGCTAGTTGCGGATGGTGCCCCATTGGCTCCGAGGGCAGCTGCTGCGGCTCGTTGCCGTCGAGTACGTGCGGCATTTTTGGCCAACCGAATCGCACGCTGTTCCGGAGTTTCCTTAGCTCGTGCTATACGCATCCGTTCCGCATGCTTCGCTGATCTGGTGTTTCTATGTGCCTCGTTATTTGCCAGCCGTAGTGCACGCTGTTCCGGCGTTTCAATTGCCCTTCGCACCCGTTCCCGGGCGGCGCTTTGGGCCCGCCTTATGCTCTTCTCTACCTCACTCTCGTTTTGTCGGCGCTTCCAATTGCGTTCCGCGTTTTCCGCTGACCGGCCCCTATACGCGTCGGTAATATTGAACGCTGAATTTCGCTCCATCCCGGAATCTTCTGATTCGGAGGCTTCCAAAGATAACTTGTCAAAAGAGTCCTCCAACGTCTACATCATCTCAGACATTACCCAGGAGTACATATTTAAAATGATATTGAACAAAAAAAAATGAAAGTAAATGTTCGAAAGGATTTAAGTAGAGTTGTGTAAATCTGATTCAGATTCATGAATCTGAATGAATCTCTGCCTTATAAGGGATGCATGAATCTTTCGTCGAGAGATTCATGAATCTCAAAGACAACCCATTTTTGATTGGTGACTTTTCATCAGTTGGTGTGAGGGACCCTTTTTTTTTTGGAAATTATAAAATTTAGCAAAGTGCGCTTCAAGTTTTACAATCTCATGTTGCACGCAATCTCAAGTTGCATGCAAGTGTGCTATGCAACCACTAACCTGCTGTTGGAATTGGAAAAACTATCGAAACTAACAATCCCGCAACAGAATAACTGAATTAGCGTCTTCATGATCGGTCCTAATGAGCTTGGTTCTCGGTTTGAAGTCAATAACTTGCCACGAATGTTTAGTAATTTCAGTTTGTCCACAAATATGAAGCATGAACAAAAATATCGAAGCGTCTCAACAATGCTTGTACAAGTTCTTCTTTGTATTGCTCCACTCCGAAACCACATAACTGGGATTTGGACTCCAAACGCAAAACCCAGTCCATAAACGCCTCATCCGGCTTCATTTTCAATTCGCGGAATTTAATGCGCTCTTTGGTGGTGTCGCACATTTCACAGAAATATTTGTCCAAAGCTGATATCGTTAGCTTGTAAACGTTCTCCGTGCCACTTTCCATCGACGTCAAGCATCGCTTCTCTTGCATTTCAATAATGCTAAGAAGGTACCTTCCCGCGAAAATCTTCAGTCCCGTCAGCCTAGTAACTGCATCCACCGGAGATTTGCATGACACAATTCGTTCGAATTGGTCCCGGAAACGAAACCACTCCGCTTTACGCTTGTTAGTGGGCAACGATTCGTCGAACTGGCGCAGCGGCCACGACCCTGACAACCACTCCGCCTTCGTCTTTCTGCTCCTTTTGTCTCCACCACGTGGTTTCGCCTTAAGCTGAGGTTTAGGTTCAATCGTGCCGGTTGCTCGCTCCGAAACGCAATCTTTCTCCGGGTGATACCCGGTGACGGGAGTATCGTCGTCCGACTCGTCTGACACGTCACTTTCACGCCAGAATCCACTCATTTCGGCACACTTTCGACCAAAAACTATCTTCTTAACACTCGACGATTCCTAAACCTGCACAAGTCCGCACCTCATAATGGCGTTGCACCGAATGATTTCCACTTCTTCAGTGGCCGTTTGCCGGCCTATGCGAAATGACACCCATACTATCCCCCCTATAGCCAAAAACAAAAGAAAACGCCACCACTCTCATGTGACCCCTGATTTTACGATACAATTTACTTACAGTACAATTTCTCTCATTAGGGTTAGTAGTCCTACACTACGACAGCCTCAGTTCGCACAGGATGGCAATATATATGTGGTTCACTACTCTCTCTTGCGTGTTTGGAGACAAACTATAGCACAACAAGGTACTGTTAAAAAAATTAGAAACGTTATCCCTCTCTTGCGTACTCCACTTACGTATACCTAGGAACTTCGATTCCAGTATCCCTCGCAGGATCTGTCGAGTCACACCGAGATCTATAAGGTGTAGACGGTCGCCTACCACAACATCTTCGATAATATTAAAATTACCGAGATCTTCTAGTGGGGACCGGAACTCCTTATGATGCTCCAAGCACGATAGAGCACGAAAATCAGCATCCGTCCGCGGAGCAGCACCTACATCTGAAAAAATAACTTTATGGTGCTCGCGAGAATACTCACCAACGCACGTACACTTCGTGCATCCGTGCCTGTGGTCCATTAACCGATCGAACTCCTCGTCCGCTTCCCGAACAAGATCGTCCATGAGCTGACGCAGCCGACGGCTCGTTGAAGGATCAACTTTTTCTCCTGCAAGTTTCCGTTTCGACGCCATGTTGCTGTTGACAAACAACAAGCATAAACATTGAAATCCAAAATACCTTCACGCGGTAGAAACAACACTTTACAGTTTTCCACCATGTGTGATAACTTACCAGTGTACAATGTAAGCGTCCACACCTGATCGTGGTTCGTATCAGACTGACTTTTATTCTTATCTATACTAATGATCTAGTCACTTATAATCTAGATCAGCTTAAGGCTGCTTTACACCACACCTACCCCCTCAAGAAAATGCATTGCATTATTTAATTAATCTAGATTTATGTACAACTTGTTTTTGCTTATTGCTTATGGTTACGTTGGTGTAGCAAAGTTCGGATACTTTCCGATAGAAGTACGCGTGTAGCTAGTGCTAAGTTACACTTTATTTAGAATCGTTCGTAAGTGGTTTTCTAAGTGATTTCGTAGTGATTTCCTTAGTGGTTTCCAAAGTGCTTTTGCACGTTTGCTCTTCGCGATCTTCAAAATGCTACTAATCGGTGATCGTTAATATTGCGGTGGTCAGTGCTCGTCGCAGGGCTGACCCCATGACCGCTCGTACTTTGACCCCGTATCGTAATCGTTATCTTTCTTCGATCTACCTTCGTTCCTTACCACAGGGGTCCTAGTTCCTACTTGCTATAAACTCGGGAGCTGGGTTGCCCTCGCTAGCTAGCTCCTTCGTGTTCTGTCACTTGTTCTGTTGTTTACTTAGCCTCGTGTGTTTACTTGCCAACAGTTGAGTAAATCTATTTGAGTTATAATAAAGGGACCCTTAACGGTAGGGTCTAATTTAGATCTATTTTCTATTTTTAGATAAACTAGGTCGCCAGTGTTTAGCTTAGTTTCCTTCACAATTTTGTTAGCTAATGTGGTTCTTTTTGTCTTTTCCTTCAGTATTGCGTCTACTGCCATTTTATGTGTTACTTGTAGCCTGTATTTTAGTTCCTTTTCGTATGCCTCTATGTTATATACCGGTTCTATTATCGTTTTGCTGCAAAGCTCGAATGCTTCGATTTTTCTGCCAAATAATAATTCGAATGGCGTGTAGTTATGTGCCAGATTGGGCATTGTGTTATAGTTAAAACAATAGTAGGGAAGCCATTCATCCCAGTCGTCCTTGCATTCGTTTGCAAAAATTCGAAGGTAGGCATTGACACATTTGTGGTTCCTCTCTAATGCTCCTATCGTTTGGGGATGGTATGCGGTTGAGCACTTGTGTTCGATCTTAAGTAGCTTACAAACTTCCTCAAATACCCCTTTGTACTCTGTTCCTTGATCGGTTTTAATGGCTTTCGCAGGCCCAAATAAAAGAATGCATTTCTCGAATATCGCTTTTGCTATGGTTTTTGCTGACTTATCAGTTACAGGAATGGCGGCTACATATTTTGACAAGTCACATTGTATAGTGACTGCGTATCTATTACCGGATTTTGAAAGGGCAAACGGACCAATTGTGTCTATTGAGATCACATCGAATGGCTTTTGCGGTGTGGTTGTTCGTACGGCTTTAGTCTTAAGTGACGGAAAATGCTTATTTGATTTGCATAATTTCAACCATTTATATAGTCACTGATCATTTTTTTTTCATTTCTGGCCATTGGTACAAAGATTTAATTTTTTTGTACGTTTTATTTATACCTCCATGTCCTCCTGTAGGGGAATCATGGTGTTCCTGAATAATGGCTTGTCTTTGTTCGTTCGAGTCGATACGCATAGGTTTATCATAAATTAATACGGCTGTTTTCTCAAGAGATACGTTGCCTATTGATTTGAATTGTTCTTTGCTGATGTATGCGAATATTTCATCATTACTTTGAATTGCTAGTGCTTTTGGGATACCACATTTCATTTGCGAGAGATACTTTTCAATTGTTGTGAATCCGTTTTTTAGTTCTGATGAAAAGTTTTTGTTTACTGCGAGGGTTGTTGCTGGAACTAGCCTCTTTTTAAACTTTTTATCGTATACAATCATCTCTATGTTTAATGGATCTTTTTGGTGGAAACTCAGTTTGTGCAATTCGAACGCATCGAGATTACTAACGGCATCATGAACAAGAATCTTTTCTGTTTTTTGACAGTTTTTGTTTTCCGCTGTTACTTGGGGGCGGTTTGACATTGATCGTGTGATTGCGAACATATTTTTTAGTGATTCTGATGTAACTTGAATACTCGATAAGGCGTCTGACAATACATTTTGTTTACTTTTTATATACTCTATTTCGAAATTGTACTCTTCGAGGTCCCATCTCATTCGAGTTAATTTTGATGATGGATTCTTAAGTGAGAATAGGTAGATTAGCGGTCTGTGATCCGTTCTTATGTTAAATTTTTTTCCGTAAACATAAGGCCTGAAATGATTAACTGCCCAGTGAATGGCAGTGAGTTCTTGTTCTATTGTAGACTTATTGGCTTCACCCTTTGTAAAAGCTTTACTCGCATATGCTATAGGTAGTTCACATCCATTTTTCTTCTGTGTAAGAACTGCGCCACAAGCTTGCTTTGACGCATCCGTGGTAATAGTGAATTCTTTTGAGTAGTCTGGAAATTGCAAGATATGTGGCGAAAGTAGCTCATTTCGCAACTTTTCGAATGCTCGCTGACATTCATTAGTCCATTCAAACGTGCTATTTTTTCTTAATAATTTGTTTAAGGGCAGTGTTATATCAGCAAAATTTTTGATAAACCGACGGTAGTAGTTGCAAAATGCTATAAATCGCCTCAGCTCATCCGGGTTTTTGGGAATCGGGTAATTAAGTATTGTGGCATATTTTGAGTCGTCTGGTTTTATGCCATCTTTGGATACACTGTGTCCAAGAAACGTGACCTCATTCTTGAAAAATTGGCATTTTGTTGAATTTAATTTTAAATTGTGTTTGCGTAAGTTATGAAACACATTTCGCAAATTCGAGATGTGATGATTTTTGGAACAGCCTGTCACAATTACATCATCTACATATGAGAAAGCACATTGTGGAGGAAGCCCACTTAAGGCTATTGACATCATTCTCTGGACTGAGTTGGTGCTTATATTGAGGCCAAATGGCAGGCGGTTGAATTCATAGTGTCCATTGTCATTTGAGAACGCAGTGAATTTTTTGGAAATTTTGTCTAAGGGTATCTGGTGAAAACCAGACATCAAATCTAACGTTGAAAAATATTTTGCTCGGCCTAACTGATCTAATATATCATCTACGCGAGGGAGTGGGAATTTATCTGGTGTAATGTTTTTGTTCAACTGTCTGTAATCAATCACCAAACGCCACTTTTTATCATTAGTTGATTTTTTAGGGACTAATAATATGGGTGAATTAAAAGGAGATGTGGAATTTTGTATAATTCCTTCTTTGAGCATGTTGGATATTTGTGCATTAATTTCATTTTTCTGAGATTGTGGAATTCTATAGTTTTTTATGTAAATTGGTTTGTTTTGGCTAAGCGTGATATTTTGCGTATAAAAATTGTTGTGGGTTAGACTGTCCCCCGGAAGCGTAAATATATCATCAAATTCGCTGCAAAGTTTATGTATTAACTCGTTTGCCTCTGGATCAGGGTTTTCTATTCGAAGCTCTTTCATAAGCTTTCTTACACGGTCTAAGGATGATTGTTTTGGGCACGATTTATCAGGAGGTTTTACAATGTTATAATTATTTAATGAATCTAATGTTGGTTTAAAACTAGAAGGTATAACGGCATCTTCGTTATTCGTGTTAATTACTCTGACGTAACTATTAAGTGAATTTACTAAAGAGTTTGCGCAAAATACTCCAGGACAAATTTCTTCTGACATAACTAAACTATCTTCTTTAATGTATTTACTATTTATTTTTCTTAACACTTCGCATCTTGCGGGGATTATACACTGTTTTCAGGGCCAATTCGTCGGCATCAAGCTGCTCTTTGTTGGTAGTAGGCAGTCAATTGCACGCGCACGGTTTTTGTTTGGTTTCGTTAGAAAGCACTTTGGGTTTGTTAAGTTTAACTTTGCCATTATCGGTAACAACATTGGCGCGACAACAACGCGACATTTTCTCGTCGCGCCAATGTTGCTACCGATAATGGCAAAGTTAAACTTAATAAGCCCAAACTGGTTCCTAACGATGCCAAACAAAAACCTTGCGCGTGCAATTCACTGCCTACTACCAACAAAGAGCAGCTTGATGCCGACGAATTGGCCCTGAAAACAGTGTATTGTTATTAATAAAATTTTTCTTAACGATTGGAACGCTGAGGATTTCAAAGTTTATTTTAATATTAAGTAGCCAGGAATCGTAGTCTATGCTACATTTATGCGATGCTAAAAATCTCGACCTAAAATTCCATTTGTTGAAATAGGAAAGTTGTCCTGTACTAGATGGAATTTGTGCAATATTTTGTATTTTTCTAACATAATTTTCGAATTTATCGAACCAATTGTTCCTACCGGACCTTTGCCAATCCCATTTATAAGGCATGTGTCTCGGGCATTATAATTTCCTCTAACTGCGCTACTCTTTATAATTGATATGTCCGACCCACAATCTACCATAAACGTTAACGGTTTATCTGTTAGTTCAGTTATCAAGGATACGTAGTTCCCTGCTTGCATATTTATTGTATAGATTGTGGTGTCACTTCTAAAAAATCATTATTTTGCACTAAATCATTTGTTTCATGTTGAAATTCATTTTCTGTTTCTGCATGATAAGATGTCACATTTCCTCTGAAACCTCCTCGATTTCTCGAGTTGTTGAAACGTCCCCTTTGGGAAGAGGATTGTGCCCTTCTATTGTACGTTCCTTTGTTTCTGAAGCCATTATAGTACCCTCGATTTGTTCGTTGTGCACGTCCACGGTAATTTGTGTGGTTAAAGCGAGATCCAGATTGATTGACATGAAACATTTGTGTATCTGTCAGATTTTGTCAATTAATATTTAATTCGCATAGTTTTTGAATTGCATCATCTATTGTTTGAAAACAGCCTGCTTTAAGTATAATTCTTGCTTCGTTATCATGCACTCCGTGTGCAAGCGTATCTACACCGTTTTTGGTTGCCATTTTGTGCGCTATTGTCTCAGGTATGCCATCTCGCAGATAGGCATTTTTCAATCGTGATGTTAAGTGGTCAGTTTTTTCACAAAATGAGTTCAAATTATCCGTCTGCCTAAACGATCTCAATTTTGCTACGAGTGAGTCTGCCGTTTCTTTGCTTCCGCATTTTATCTTCACTGCTTCAACTAATTCCAAAGTGTTTTTTGTATTGTGCGCCGCCATTCTCGCTTTGCCAGTCAGTCGGGTCATTAGGAATTGATGCACTAACCTATCTGCTGCCTCCTTTTTAGAGGATTCTTCCGTTTTGAGATTTTCTTTTGTATATGATTCGAATAGGTTCACTGAATCTTTAAAATTGTCTAGCGCATCATAATTACCATCATATTGAGCTATTAAACTGGCTCCTAATTTGATATCCACTATGGAGGTCGCCATCTTGTTTACCACGTGGTGCGTTTCTTCTTTTGTCTGATTACTTCCAACCTCAAATTTCTTTTCAGCCTCCTTTCTGTCTAAACTATCACTTCGCAAAACGTATTTAGATTTACTTTCCATTTTGCACACGCATTTTTGATTAGAATCTGTCTTGTTGGCACTATTATCTTAATATTCACTCGACCTTTTTTTTTTTTTACTTTTTATGTATGTGGTGTATGTGTGCGTAGTAATGGAGTGCACTAATTGCTTTCACTAGCTGGATCGGTGCCGGTATTGTTCGAAGCTGCTGCACTGTGGATGTCTCGTTGTCTCCGTTGTCCTCTTTTTTTTTTTTTTTTTTACCGGATCGTTTCTTTACTGCGGCAGTTATGTTGAGTCTCGTGGCCTCCGTTTTTCGTCCTTTGTGTCTCGTTGGATCGATCGTTACTCCAACTCTGTCACGGTCGCCATGTACAATGTAAGCGTCCACACCTGATCGTGGTTCGTATCAGACTGACTTTTATTCTTATCTATACTAATGATCTAGTCACTTATAATCTAGATCAGCTTAAGGCTGCTTTACACCACACCAGTAAAGTAGTGAGCTTCACTACTTACTGTCAGCAAGAGAAAGCTGACAGTACTGGGCTTAAGGGGGTTGGAATGTGGGGAAACGGGGCAATGTTGCATGTCACCGTCAGTTGGGTAGGGACTGAAGACCGCCGCACTACACTTTTCACGCGATGCTACACATTTCTGCCGGTCGGGCTTTTAAGATCTGATTGCACCGATAAAATGTTCTCGATAGCCGGGGACATTTTTTTGTTTTTATTTATTTTTGCAATTTGTGGACTGGTCCAGAAGCAGACGAGCCGAATGGATAGGGTAAAAGGTGCTGCTTGTATAGATTACTCGGACAATTTGAATCGGTCCGGATTCTGGGAGTTCGACGTTGTGCTAGTTGCGGATGGTGCCCCATTGGCTCCGAGGGCAGCTGCTGCGGCTCGTTGCCGTCGAGTACGTGCGGCATTTTTGGCCAACCGAATCGCACGCTGTTCCGGAGTTTCCTTAGCTCGTGCTATACGCATCCGTTCCGCATGCTTCGCTGATCTGGTGTTTCTATGTCCCTCGTTCTTTGCCAGCCGTAGTGCACGCTGTTCCGGCGTTTCAATTGCCCTTCGCACCCGTTCCCGGGCGGCGCTTTGGGCCCGCCTTATGCTCTTCTCTACCTCGCTCTCGTTTTGTCGGCGCTTCCAATTGCGTTCCGCGTTTTCCACTGACCGGCCCCTATACGCGTCGGTAATATTGAACGCTGAATTTCGCTCCATCCTGGAATCTTCTGATTCGGAGGCTTCCAAAGATAACTTGTCAAAAGAGTCCTCCAACGTCTACATCATCTCAGACATTACCCAGGAGTACATATTTAAAATGATATTGAACAAAAAAAAATGAAAGTAAATGTTCGAAAGGATTTAAGTAGAGTTGTGTAAATCTGATTCAGATTCATGAATCTGAATGAATCTCTGCCTTATAAGGGATGCATGAATCTTTCGTCGAGAGATTCATGAATCTCAAAGACAACCCATTTTTGATTGGTGACTTTTCATCAGTTGGTGTGAGGGACCCTCTTTTTTTTTGGAAATTATAAAATTTAGCAAAGTGCGCTTCAAGTTGTACAATCTCATGTTGCACGCAATCTCAAGTTGCATGCAAGTGTGCTATGCAACCACTAACCTGCTGTTGGAATTGGAAAAACTATCGAAACTAACAATCCCGCAACAGAATAACTGAATTAGCGTCTTCATGATCGGTCCTAATGAGCTTGGTTCTCGGTTTGAAGTCAATAACTTGCCACGAATGTTTAGTAATTTCAGTTTGTCCACAAATATGAAGCATGAACAAAAATATCGAAGCGTCTCAACAATGCTTGTACAAGTTCTTCTTTGTATTGCTCCACTCCGAAACCACATAACTGGGATTGGGACTCCAAACGCAAAACCCAGTCCATAAACGCCTCATCCGGCTTCATTTTCAATTCGCGGAATTTAATGCGCTCTTTGGTGGTGTCGCACATTTCACAGAAATATTTGTCCAAAGCTGATATCGTTAGCTTGTAAACGTTCTCCGTGCCACTTTCCATCGACGTCAAGCATCGCTTCTCTTGCATTTCAATAATGCTAAGAAGGTACCTTCCCGCGAAAATCTTCAGTCCCGTTAGCCTAGTAACTGCATCCACCGGAGATTTGCATGACACAATTCGTTCGAATTGGTCCCGGCAACGAAACCACTCCGCTTTACGCTTGTTAGTGGGCAACGATTCGTGCGCGCAGTACTGATTTACATATCCACACTCTGTCATACCGCAAGCGGCATGCCTTCGAAACTTTACGCTACGGTACATCTAGGGAGCATCAAGTAGTGCTTGCAAATTATTATTCTCCTGAACAGCAGGAGGCTATGGAATCTCCTGAATAGGAGGTCATGGAAACTCCAGAACAGGAGGCTATGGAAACTCCTGAACAGGAGGCTAAGGAAACGGTTCCGATCGAAGCGGACGTGAAAACCAACGGCAAGCAGAAGGAGAATGAGGATGACTCGTCATCATACATCGACGAGGAAGTTGAGAGAGAGGTGGAAGAGGATGTGAAGGATTGTGCAGACCCGGATGTGGATGAGCCAGAGCATACTAAATTTTATCGCTTCTTCAATGCCATTGACAAGCGGATGACGCTCGCGGTTTTGAAGAATCACATTTACTTCTACGGATACTTGGCCGTGCAGGCACTGTTCGGTCAGGTAGAAATAATGGGCTACCGGTTGAAAACGGCCGAGGCAAGAACGGTCACTGCCGCGCGTGGCTACTATGCGGTCAGTCTCATTCCATTGCCATCGCCGGAATCGTTAAATAAGGCCGCGTTCAAGAATGTCCTGCAGAAGTTAAGACCCCATTTCATCGAAATCGACATGGACGGCAGCATTCGATCCATCGGAATCGGTGCTCGTGTTGCTGCAAGCAAAGCCGGACGGAAGCACCTCGCTGCCTGTGATCTGTAACTACCTCGACGATTTCAATCTATTCCCGACCCCGATCTCGCTCGGCGTCCAATCGCCCTTCAGCCAAACGCAGCAGCTCTTGGAGGTGGAATTGCTACCTCCCGACGTTACAAAGGTTCGCTCCGTTCCGCTCTTCCAGAAGAATTCGATCTGGGACAAGGTGCAGCTTCGCAAGTCCAGCCGATTGATGGTGATCGGAGGCAAAGATGCCGGCAAATCGACCCTCTGTCAGTTCCTAACCAACCGGCACATCCGAGAGTTCGGACGTATCGTGTTGCTCGACCTGGACATCGGGCAGCCGTTTGTTCACCTGCCGGAAACGATCAGTGTGAGTGTGCTGACGGATCCGATCCTTGGGGTGGGATACTTTGCAAAAGCTCAACCGCCTTCGCAATGCCTACTGTTCGGAAGCGTCAACGTTGTATCCTCCCCAGTGTTGTACATTAAAAATGTGCAACAATTGATTGGTAAACAACAACAAATTAAAAATGTGCAACAACACTGCGAGGCAAATGCCGAACTGAAGGACGTACCGTGGATCGTCAACACGATGGGATACACTACCGGATTCGGCAAAGCACTGATGGCGGCCCTCATCCATCTGGTGCAGCCCACGGAGCTGATACAGCTTCAAATTCCGCGTTCGGTGAAAGTGTCCAATAACTACGAACAAAGACGTTCAGGCTTACAAGTTAAACATTTTGTTCGACGAAATTGCTGCGCATCTGCGAAAGGGGTATCAGTTGCAGTACCGGTTTCGTAAAATCAGTGTTAAGTATGAGCGGCCTGCAGCTGCATTGACTAGCGTCAAACGTCGAACGCTGTCCGTCATGACCAAGGTGATTGGAATTTTGAACGATGAAACGGAATGGTTTACCGACGTTAAACCTGTCTGGTTCTAGACTTTTTTACCTTGAGATTCCTGGCGGTGCCTGGTACTAATATACATTCCTTTTTTCCAGTGCGTCTCTTGACGACATACAAGTCCTAGTAATGCGAGACGAGTGCATGGCGCCCGCGAAAGGAATTTTACCAAATACTCTCAACGCCATGATGGTATACCTCTGCGAACCGATGGTCAATGGTCAGCAGTATATTTGCCTCGGCGTAGGTGAGTTTCATTTGCCAGTGTTAAAGACTATCGTCTTTAACGGGCTTTACGTAAACCGAGAATAGAAATTATCCAGCTTTTCTTCAATTCGGCCGCCGAATCTTTCACTTCCGTGGCTTTCCTTGCGTCGGCCATTTCGATATCCAGCATCGCAAAATCCTGGATCATTCTCCTTCTTCTTTCCTCTATACGAGACAGGCTCGTCTCGCGTTCCGCTCTAGCATCGGCGGTCTCGTCTCTTGTCGTGGGAGTGCTAAACGTAGACCGTACGGTGTTTCGCTGCGGGGGCCCCGAACTCGCAGGAATCGCGTCACGCACCGTGACGCTCCCGGCGTTGCCCTCTTGTAGCGGTGTTGACGGCACGGTCGCATTTGATGGGCCCGGACTGGACGAAGCATCTTGGACGCCATCGCGTCCTGTCGTTGGACTCGTCGTGGGCGAAACTAATGAACCCCACGCCAACCTGCCTTGTACCGGAGTGCCTGATCCATTTTCACTTTCACTTTCGACGAAATATCGACGTACTAAATGCGGATTTAGTGGCACTAGAAAACAAACGTCGTTTTCTTTATCGGCGCGCGTTACTTTCGACTAACTTTCGCGCGCGGTCAAACCAAAAGGATTTTTTGGAATGTTAAAGACTATCGTCTTAAACGGGCTCTATGTAAATCGAGAATAGAAATTATCCAGCTTTTCTTGCCTTTGTGAACAGATCGTTTTTATTGTAACAACAATAGCCAAAAAATCGTCTGGCTTTCTCGCTTACGTTTTACCAAGAGATCGAAGGCGCATCCTTCGATCATTTTTATATTTTCCAAAAACATCGCCGTCGCGGCGACGTTTATGTTCGGCTAGCTTCGTTGGACCGAAACGTTTCCAACAGCCAGTATTGTAATTCCAGTATGCTCTTTATTTGCTCTGCTCTGTTGCACGGTTCTCTCTCGACTGCCGTCCCCCTGCTCATTTGGCGCACATCTCACTATGACAGTTCCTCTGCTGTCAATTCTGTGATGGGCCGGGTTGCCAGTTTAAAAGGTTACCACAGTATCCTTTGGTCGTGCAGGTTCTTCGTTTTCCAGCTTCGATCCCTTCTTTAGGACTGATTTCATCCCTCCCGGTGTCTCACAGGACTTTTCACTGATATTCGCTGACATCGTGACACATTCTTTCGCTCGTCCCCTTGTTCCTTTTCTGGGTCAGACCTTCTTTTTACTGCTTTTGTGGCTTTCGATGATGCGTACTCGTGTGATGCTCTTCGTTTGGGCTAAACATTTAAATTTTAATTTAAAAAATTTCACCCAACGTAATGTGGGCCTTTCAGTTCGGGCACCTGCAATCGCCACCACTCAACCGGTGTGTCTTAGTGAGGATATCTGTCTTCCGGTTTTCGCCTGATGTTTTGTTCGTCCCCGAAAAAATGAACTAAAACGCTCGGTTGTTTGTTCGTTCGTGTGTTTGTGCAGGATCGAAGGTGCGTGGATGACTAATCGGTTGAGTTTACTTCAGCGACGCACTCGTGTGGCCGAGGTGCGTAGCAAGTGTGCGAGGTTTGCAAAAATAGGTACACCATCATCATCATCATTCGCGACGTGAGACAATATCACATAGAGGAGGCAAAAAACGGGGCCGATTAAGGAAGGGATTACACGGATTACATAGGCGGTTGATTGACCCAGTGTAGCAGAAGCTAGCTAGGGGGTCCGCGACAGCCGAGCGGTAGCGCCGGTTAGAAAATCGGCCCATGAGCGCCGGGGCTCACCACCTCGACGGCGTGGGTTCGAATCCCAACCGAGACCGCACCCTCCCCTGTACGAGAGGACTGACTATCCACGTACAACAGGGAAACAAGTCTCGTAAGCCCGTAACGGGAAGGCATGACCAAGAGGTCGTTACGCCAAGAAGAAGAAGAAGATGGTGATAAATTTACGTGTTTATTTGGCAGCTACAGTACTATTTCGTCATTTTATTGCTAGAATATCAATTATAAATTCACCATAGATCAGGGGTCGGCAAAGTCCGGCCCACCAACTGATTTTATTTTACCACTTTTTATGTAACTTGAGAACATCAACATCTTCCTTCTTCATGCGAAGAAAGTTAATTATAGTTTCATTTGCTTGCTCTGCTACAGTATTGTCCAGCAAACGGTTGCCATGTTCTTGCTTACGAACAATACGCCTGTTGCGTTGCCTGTTGCGTTGTTGCAAGTTTTGGGTACTCAACTCGATGACCCGCGATAGGGTAGTTAGCCACACTTCACTCATCAACAGATTATCCATCTTTTACTTTTTGTGTGAATTGAAACAAGATCTTGTTTGCTTTGAAGGAAGATTTTTGAGTTAACTGAAAAATCAAAAACAAAAACCTCTTTGCGCCGCAAAGTTTTTGAGTTTGCGGCTCGTGTAGCGTGGCTCACAGAATTGGTACCGCAAAACGCGGCTACACGAACCGCAAAGATTTCGACGTAAACTTCGAAGATTTCGACGTAATTCTACGAAAGGACTCGCTCCTGTGCTGGATCGGATGCGAAGATGTCATTCTCTTCTGGAGCTATCCCATCACTACACTGATTTGTCTTTAGACAGCAGGAATGCTGACGGCTACTATTGGTGAGCAAAAAACGTGTTTGCGAAGAAATAAACCATAAAAAAATATTTTTGATTGGATACTATTTATTTGTAAGTGCGTCCGGTTGTAAATATTAATCAATCGCACTAAAAATCGGCAAGAACATTGTCAAAAAATTTCCGGAATAAAAATTTGACCAGATGTTAATCAAACCTTCCTACTGTGGAAGTAGTACTGTGTACTAAATGTAGTTAGGATTCGAGGGGAGTGAGAGATATTTGAACCATGGATGCCATAGGGGGTGAAGCAGGAAGACGGTGGGTGAAGAGTAGCTAGCGGTTGTGTGCAAGCAGCAGTTTGTTGGGTAGGGTGGGTAAAGAGTCTGTGAAACGGGTGGAAATTGTGTCCAAGCACTCATTTTGTACCGCGGGGTAAGCTCGAGTTGAGCGAGATCTAGCCGGCTATCGGCAAATAATAGCCGGCAGCTACAACTCCCCGCGATAGCAGCGTCTTCGCGGGATATTTCAGTGGTGAGCGCGCGAGAACTCCAGGGCCTTTAGTTACTTTTCTCCTCGGTGTATTTGTTTCTTTCACTCCGACGCTTGGCTGTGACGTCACAGCCCGTGCGCCGAATAAAAAAGCTGAACGAAAATTATTTTAGTTTGTTTTTCTTTTTATTTACCATTTTCTCTGCTGATTACACACGATTTGCCCGTTCTATGCTTTTTATCACAGTCTGGAATGAAAAAATAAAAAAAGTAGAATAAATAATTATTTACCTTAAAAAATCGAAATCGAGTTGATATTTTGCTGGACGACATGAACAAGGCATTGTTGTTATTGAATATTTACAATATCGATTAATAACAGTGGTTATACAAAATTTCCTATATAAACTCGGTATCGTCGATATCTACCGTTTACGATGTGTTAGTCCACCTTCTTGGTATAATAACTTTATGTCGACTTTTCCTATCTTATATTTACTTATTACGTGGACTCGATTGTTTGTAATAAAAACTGTTGCATTAAAAGGAAGCAAACCCTTTAGATCATGTTTCGTATAATGAGGAACGAAATATTTTAAATAATAGAATATTAGCTTACCAGTTGATCTTTCTGCTATCACTTATGATAATGGCGATGTTCTTGAAGGCAGCAAACATCAGATAGTGCATTGCATTCATGCGGACGACGATTGATGTATGGCGGGTAATCTCAAATGTTTCGATGATTTTAGAAAATAAATAAGACCTGAAATACACTTTCCTGTATCATACAGCATCTACATGGTATTATTTCAATACGTCTTTTAGCAGGTAACTTACTTAATTAGTTCCCGGAAATATTCCGATGTACTGCAATATCGCCGAGGATGCTCTTCATGAAGCTGAAGCCTACGAAGGGAGTAAAATAAAAAGGATAAAACACCTGGTGGCTTTGACCTATCGTGAAGTATGTTCGTTAAGCTTGAATGCATTGAAGAGTACAATTCCTCACATACAGCGTGTTTAACCTGTGTGCTACAAAAAACGAGAACATTATTTAAATGTAGATATGAACAAACTCTGCCATATCGTCAAGTTTAGCATCATATTTTACCTGATCACTGCCGGTAATCTTCAATTCTCATTTAAATTCATAAAGTATGAATTCGAAGACACTGCATTTACAGTGACCGGAAGGAAAAAGTGCCCACTTCGAATTTTGTTGATTTTCGCTCAATATTTTTTTCTCAATCCAACTAAATATTCTGCAAGCATTTTTCGTATATTGATTTACATATTTCATATAAGATCCACTAATGAGTAAGCGAAAACAAACATATTTTGATTTTGAGAAAAAACTTATAAAAAAAAGCATATAAAAAAACAGTGACAAGAAAAAGTGCCTGCTAATTCAAATTAGTTGAAATCGCATCGAAGATAATAAAGAATTTTGATTTAAAACCATTGAATATAAAAAAATGGTAAGAAATGGTCTTTGAGAAATGATGTTAAAAACACAAAGTGCGGCATTCAGCGTTTTCTAGCTTTTACGGAATTTCTCGATCGCCGCTTTGCACTCGCTGGAATAGTTTACGTACTCGGCTTCGTGCTCTTCAGGTTTCCCAAAAAATAAGTATTTTTTGAGGAATTCAGCAATTTCGCTAGAAAAAGTTGGAAAAAGCATAGTTAATAGTTAAAATCACGTTATTTTTTAAAACCTTTGTAGCAATAAAACCTACGTTGGTGTAACTTATCGCTTTGGCAAAACTCTGGAATGTCGATTAACACGAGACGTTGATTGTTCGCTCTCCCTACGAAGAAAAATAGAAAGAAAATTGAATGTTATTGTCATTTAAAAAATTTTTGATATAGCTGAAACCTTCTAACTAAACTCCAAAACTTTAAAATTTCTCAAACGAGACTAGAGAGTAAAATACCCTTTTAAAACCAAAATTTGCTTTTCATAAAAACATGCATGATGGTTATTATCCTTTCCGCCGAAGAGTTATTTACCTTTCCGCCAACTCAAATGTTACCTTTTTCTTAGGTAACTCCGCCATACCCGAAGCAGCAATATGAAGCTTTCGCTTGAGGATTGATTTCAACTGCTTTCCTTCAGTCGTATGCGGTGGCGGAGTTTCTCCCTCTGGCGCAACTGGATTTATTGAGTCCGAGAAGGGGAGGTTTTCTGTGGCGGCAACTTCCTTTAAGTTGAATTCAAGATCTATTTTAGGTGTTGCGGACGGATGTTCTTGTATCAGTTTGACTCCATCATTTCTAAAATCATTTGAAACTAAAAGGATTATGAGAATTTCATATCGTATTTCAATCGAAAGTGATTATGAAAATAGAAAATAGCAAAGACCTATTTACAAACCTTTTGAGCAACAAAGTCTGAAACTCGATTTTCTCCTTGGCCTGCAGCTCCAAGTACCGTAGGTACACCTTCACCTTCTGCCTTGGAAGCATATCCAAAAATTGTTGAAGTTCTGCGAAATAAAGTTGCTGCATGTCTTTCTTGTTCTTTGTTATGATATGCTTTGAGGCATCGGATAGCTTGTTATATGACTCGTGCAGACTGATAGCTTTTCCAGTGTATATAAATCTGGCGTAAAATTCAAGCGATGTTCTGTTCAAAGACCTATTTACAAACCTTTTGAGCAACAAAGTCGGAAACTCGATTTTCTCCTTGGCCTGCAGCTCCAAGTACCGTAGGTACACCTTCGCCTTCTGCCTTGGAAGCATATCCAAAAATTGTTGAAGTTCTGCGAAATAAAGTTGCTGCATGTCTTTCTTGTTCTTTGTTATGATATGCTTTGAGGCATCGGATAGCTTGTTATATGACTCGTGCAGACTGATAGCTTTTCCAGTGTATATAAATCTGGCGTAAAATTCAAGCGATGTTCTGTTCAAAGACCTATTTACAAACCTTTTGAGCAACAAAGTCGGAAACTCGATTTTCTCCTTGGCCTGCAGCTCCAAGTACCGTAGGTACACCTTCGCCTTCTGCCTTGGAAGCATATCCAACAATTGTTGAAGTTCTGCGAAATAAAGTTGCTGCATGTCTTTCTTGTTCTTTGTTATGATATGCTTTGAGGCATCGGATAGCTTGTTATATGACTCGTGCAGACTGATAGCTTTTCCAGTGTATATAAATCTGGCGTAAAATTCAAGCGATGTTCTGTTCAAAGACCTATTTACAAACCTTTTGAGCAACAAAGTCGGAAACTCGATTTTCTCCTTGGCCTGCAGCTCCAAGTACCGTAGGTACACCTTCGCCTTCTGCCTTGGAAGCATATCCAACAATTGTTGAAGTTCTGCGAAATAAAGTTGCTGCATGTCTTTCTTGTTCTTTGTTATGATATGCTTTGAGGCATCGGATAGCTTGTTATATGACTCGTGCAGACTGATAGCTTTTCCAGTGTATATAAATCTGGCGTAAAATTCAAGCGATGTTCTGTTCAAAGACCTATTTACAAACCTTTTGAGCAACAAAGTCGGAAACTCGATTTTCTCCTTGGCCTGCAGCACCAAGTACCGTAGCTACACCTTCGCCTTCTGCCTTGGAAGCATATCCAAAAATTGTTGAAGTTCTGCGAAATAAAGTTGCTGCATGTCTTTCTTGTTCTTTGTTATGATATGCTTTGAGGCATCGGATAGCTTGTTATATGGCTCGTGCAGACTGATAGCTTTTCCAGTGTATATAAATCTGGCGTAAAATTCAAGCGATGTTCTGTTCAAAGACCTATTTACAAACCGTTTGAGCAACAAAGTCTGAAACTCGATTTTCTCCTTGGCCTGCAGCTCCAAGTACCGTAGGTACACCTTCGCCTTCTGCCTTGGAAGCATATCCAAAAATTGTTGAAGTTCTGCGAAATAAAGTTGCTGCATGTCTTTCTTGTTCTTTGTTATGATATGCTTTGAGGCATCGGATAGCTTGTTATATGACTCGTGCAGACTGATAGCTTTTCCAGTGTATATAAATCTGGCGTAAAATTCAAGCGATGTTCTGTTCAAAGACCTATTTACAAACCTTTTGAGCAACAAAGTCTGAAACTCGATTTTCTCCTTGGCCTGCAGCTCCAAGTACCGTAGGTACACCTTCGCCTTCTGCCTTGGAAGCATATCCAAAAATTGTTGAAGTTCTGCGAAATAAAGTTGCTGCATGTCTTTCTTGTTCTTTGTTATGATATGCTTTGAGGCATCGGATAGCTTGTTATATGACTCGTGCAGACTGATAGCTTTTCCAGTGTATATAAATCTGGCGTAAAATTCAAGCGATGTTCTGTTCAAAGACCTATTTACAAACCTTTTGAGCAACAAAGTCGGAAACTCGATTTTCTCCTTGGCCTGCAGCTCCAAGTACCGTAGGTACACCTTCGCCTTCTGCCTTGGAAGCATATCCAAAAATTGTTGAAGTTCTGCGAAATAAAGTTGCTGCATGTCTTTCTTGTTCTTTGTTATGATATGCTTTGAGGCATCGGATAGCTTGTTATATGACTCGTGCAGACTGATAGCTTTTCCAGTGTATATAAATCTAGCGTAAAATTCAAGCGATGTTCTGTGGAAATACAATTTTGAGAATACTTTAGTTTCGCACTTGAAATGGCCGCCTCAGAGCCTGGAGATTAATAATTTGTGGGCAATTCTCGATGCCAGGGTGGACAAAACTGATGCCAGGGTGGAGAAAACTGATGATGAACTGTTTTTTTAGATACTTTTTTTTATTATTTTTTTCTTAAAATCAAAAATTTTTACGTTTACGATAGGGAACCTTCGGAAGAACTTGCGCGCTTAACTGAAATCTCCAACGATTAAGATCGTATTTCCAACGCCCGTTAGTTTAGGACAGCGCGAAGGATACGAGAATAAGGATAAGCGGCGATAGCCGATAACGCGGTACCAACGGGACCGCCCGTAAACCTAACTAGGTTAAATCTCATATGTAAACTCTCAGTACGTTCGCGATCGTGATCCTAAATAAAAACAATAAGGAAAGGACACGACGCGTGTGGTCGGCTAACGAGAAGATAAGACCCACGCAACGATGCGTTCGTTCGAAAGCTAAGATCATAAACAGCGGGACTCGCAAGGATCCTAAGTAAACGGGATAAAATCCAGGCCGTGCTTTCCACGCGGAAATAGTGGAATAGAAGATCGCGCAACGAGGATCGAACCGTACCAGGAAATCTCGCACATTAGAGCGAGATCCTCTATCTCGCTTACGTTCATTAGAAGGTAAGGAGCGTCTTACTATAAAAGCGCTCAAAAATTTGATTAAATCAGTTATTTTCACCAGGACACCTTCGAGTAAAGTACCCGAAATTCCATGCTCCAGTCAAAATCCGAAATACCCCGAAAACCCTTTCAAGCTTACGCTAGATTCTGCTCTGTTCAGCGGCGCGTCACGCTGCAGACCGGCTTCTCGTAAGAACCTTCCCTAAACTTCGAGAAAATTCCAAAGGCTTCTCTCCGACGTCGGCACGTTACGGCTCGGACGGAACTTTGGGAAATTCAACAAGTTTCCCGCTTTCTGCGTGGTCCTCTCCGTTGTCGACACGTCATGACGTGCACGACCCGGACCGGTCACACTAAAGCACCCCAATTCCTCGTCCAATAAGAGTTAGGATAACTCGCGGAACACCTCTCCGTTAACGGCACGTCACGCTGCGGACCGGGTTCTCGATTTGCCCTAACTTCAGATCGAAGTATCACACGTCGTTCGCACCGTTGTTGGCACGTCACAACACGGGCCGAACACGTTGATACCGAAATCGACGGACCTCCAAATCCGGCGAAAATTATCGCGTGACGAACGACGACGCACTCGGTCGGGTCCTCCTTCGCGCCCGCCCGGACAACCGCCTCGTTACAGCAATCATGTGCGCGTTTCCTCTGTGAGCCGTAAAACGTAACACCGTTCGTAAACGTTTATGAAGTCTATAGTTTGACTTCACAGACGCCTTCGTTATGAAAAAAATATGGGACGAACAAAACAGATGCAAATGCTGCTGAAATGAAAAATAAGCATAGGAATAGGGTTTATAAGCTGGAGGGCGGTTTCGGATCGTTTATTATCGCTTGAATAATCTCACCTGATATTCGGCAATACTGAACCACAAGCACCCCGGAAGCACATATTACATCAATTTCAAACTGAACCATTATTTTTAATGTATGTTTCATACTTCACCTTCTTTGTTACTTCTTCGATAAAGGAGGAAGCAAAACATTCTCGCACAAACTTAAGTTTTCCTTCTAGTCACCAACCGTACATCCGGCTGGATGGCAACTAACGCAATACTGTTTTACTTTGCTAGGAATAAAGATGCGCAGCGATATTAGCTAACCTGTAAGAACACAATAATAAACAAACATTAGCAACGTTATGAGAACAAACACATCACAACTCACCTGCATGTTTCAAGAAGTTGGTTTGGTACGTTATTCAATGCCACGATACCTTTGTCCAAGTACATCTACCGTGCGGAGTATGTACAAGTGGTGTGAAACGAAACCAGGTCACCGAAATGATAAATACCGGATTCGTCGATGAAATCACGGAATACAATTTGATATGGGGGTATCCATTTCCGATAAAGAACACTTTCACATCGGCTTACCTGATTGTTTACAATCCGGAATTATAATTTGATGGATGTCATAACGATAGCGATTTAAATCAAATGGCACACTGAAGTATATCCGTCCTGACTGAATGCAGTGCAACTGATGAAACCACAACAAACCTTCAGTAAAGATGCAGTATGCGTTCGTAATGCTGGAAAAACAAAATACCATATCATAAATGATAAAACAATTCGGATGGAACACTTTCACTTCATTGCTTACCAGATTGTTTACATCTCGGCAGGTAGGATTCGTCACCATGATGTATTTGCACACTCCGGTTAAAATACGTTGCAAACTGCTCTGGATCGTAGGTTGATCGATTGAGGGTTGATTGAAGATAAGAAATATTGTCCTGTAGCAGCTGAAATGTAAAAACAACATGTAATTATCAGCGAAAAACTTTGGCGAACTTACCGTGCTGCGTTGTTTACTTCGATGTGTCAAAATCACTCTGTGTGTGAGATGCGCTGTGCGAACGGGAAAAAAACACCCACACGCACATCGTCGCGCTCGTTCGATCGCACAAAAAGGACGCTCCCCCCGAAACACTGCACGAAGTAAAACCAGCCAAATTGTGGCTCAATCGGGACACGAATAGTCAGAAACCCCCGAAACACTGCCCGAAGTAAAGCCAGCCAAATTGTGGCTCAATCGGGACACGAATATTCAGAAAGATTTCCCTACCAGCCATAGCTTCGGGTTGAGGCTGGAAATCAATGGGCAAGAGCGAGATGGTGATATCCTTGTCTCTTTTACACCAACGCAGAAATTTCCCCGTCCCGCCACCGCCAGAAATCTCTCCTTACCGCGCCCATCTGTTGCCGCGGCAGCCGATCCGAACTGAAAAATCGATTTTTGTGATTGGCTAGCCGAATCCGCATGTGTGAAGTCATCAAAGTGCGCATGCTCAAGTTGCATGTACGAAGTTTAAATGCCCTGCGCGATCGGGTCTTCGAAGACCCAGCGCGAGCGATCGAAAACCCAGCGCGAGCAATCGTAGACCAGTCGAATACCCAGCGCGGTCGAATACGGACGTACGGGTACCCGTATGGGTATACCCAGCGCGAGCGGTCATTCATTCATACGTACGCAGCGCAAGCGATCGCTAAATGAAGAGCAAAAACCGAAACGCGGTGGCCATATGAATTCGCTCCGCGAGAGGTTTAAATGGCTAGAGCGGGTTGAGCGTATACCGATGCATTCCCATACAGTTCATACAAACGGCTACGCAGTAGATATATATTGGGCCTTTAGCACACCGTTCTCAACAAAGAGCGACGGTCTTGCGGTAGGTGCGCAGAGACCGGAGTGGAAACAACGCGGTTCAATTCCGCGTAACAGCTCGAGACATGAGAATGTGTAGAAGGAATAGAAGAAAATAAGAGGGAGGGCCCCCCGAAAGGGGCCTCCATTTTTCGTTTTTGCCGCGGCAACTTCGGTTTTTATCTTCGTGGATCGCTGCATATTCTTCGGCTTTCGCTGCATAATCCCCCGAGCGCCACCGCGCCATGTAAAACGCGTTTCGTACGCATGATGACTTTTACTTCGTTTTCAGATTTATCGCGACACCTAAACCGAAGCAAAACCGAAGTTGCCACGACAAAAACGAAAAATGGAGGCCCCTTTCGGGGCCCTCCCTCTTTTTTTCTTCTCTTCCTTCTACACATTTGCATGTCTCGAGCTGTTACGCGGAATTGAACCGCGTTGTTTCCACTCCGGTCTCTGCGCACCTACCGCAAGACCGTCGCTCTTTGTTGAGAACGGTGTGCTAAAGGCCCAATATATATCTACTGCGTAGCCGTTTGTATGGACTGTATGGGAATGCATCGGTATACGCTAAACCCGCTCTTGCCATTTAAACCTCTCGCGGAGCGAATTCATATGGCCACCGCGTTTCGGTTTTTGCTCTTCATTTAGCGATCGCTTGCGCTGCGTACGTATGCATGAATGACCGCTCGCGCTGGGTATACCCGTACGGGTACCCGTACGTCCGTATTCGACCGCGCTGGGTATTCGACTGGTCAACGATTGCTCGCGCTGGGTTTTCGATCGCTCGCGCTGGGTCTTCGAAGACCCGATCACGCAGGGCATTTAAACTTCGTACCGTATTGCATTGCGCATGCGCACTTTGAGACTTCACACATGAGGGATCGGCTAGCCAATCACAAAAATCGATTTTTCAGTTCGGATCGGCTGCCGCGGCAACAGATGGGCGCGGTAAGGAGAGATTTCTGGCGGTGGCGGGACGGGAGAATTTCTGCGTTGGTGTAAAAGAGACAAGGCTATCACCATCTCGCTCTTGCCCATTGAATTCCCTATCTCGACCCGAAGCTTGTGGCGCTTGGGCCCGGCATATGCATACGAGTATGCGGGTTAACATGCAGCGGCAGCCCCGAAGAGCTGCGTTCCAGGGGTTTGGTTGGAAATTGCCGAAGCAAAACCGAAGTTGCCGCAGCAAAAACGAAAAATGGAGGCCCCTTTCGGCCCTCGCTCTTTTTCTCTTCTCTTCCTTACACGCTGCCGGTTTCACCACACAAAACACAAATTGACCGTTTGGCCGCTTAGACCAATACGAATACACCGCCGATAACAAGCGATATGGAAACCGCTCCGGTCAGCGATAAGCGAAGAAGCCGAAAACAAAAACCAACCGCAAATACCGGACGATGCACCACGGTCAAAAAAAACTACACTAAACACTAAACCGACACTTTGGACACATTTGCCCAGCGAAAACAAACGTTAAATCTGCTTCCGACCAAGCAAAAATATCCAAAAACACAAAGCTACGTTAAAACGCGCACTACACCGTCAACAGTCACTCACACACACTATGTGTGTCACAGTCGAGCTACTGGAGAATAGGTTTCTCCATAATCGAAGCCTGCTTTCTGGCTGAATCCTCGAGCCACAAGTCTTGCCTAGTAACGCTTTTCACCGTTGCACTATGGAGCGAAAAGAGCAAATTGCCGGGATAAAATTCAGAACCAAATGTTTTGCAATTTTTTTCATTGTAATATCGTGTAATACTATTATATTTCACGAAATTATGATGTTTCTGGACAATCCCGCCAGGGGGCGCTGCAAAAACCACATATTTTTGGACTTTTCTATGGGTGCATTATTTTTTCAATATTTTTTTTTATATTAACTTAAAGATTTTTTTTAGTTTGATAGAAAACAAACTAAGTTTACAACAAACTTTCATTCAAAATATTGTTAACTAGAAATTAATTGATATTTAAAGCATCTAACGCGGACATAACGTCTCCTAACGAAGAGATACTATCTGAATATTCTTAACTTGTACCATCATCTTCTTGGTTTTGAATTGGCAAGGGTCTGTTACTTTTTGAGGAACTGTAATCTACGAAAAATGTGTCTACTGCGTCTGGGTAAGGGATTTGTTTTTTTATTTTTCAATCATTTAGCCAGAGATATTGTTGAAATGTATGGATCGGATGATTGTAATGCTCTCATAAAAATGTCTTTAATATTGAATTCTCGTTACATTTTACGGGCGTGTTCTCTTCTATCCTGTCTGTATATTTTATTTCTACCTTCTGCTGCTTCCTCTCCTAAGATTTACAATGATTTCACCTACATGCGCAAGAACTTTATGGACAGTAGAAGGCATTTTTTATCAATTGTAATTATGTATGTGACACAGTTATGTGTCTTTACAATAAAGACTAATAGTTTTTGGATTTAAAGGCTGTGAACAGTTGATGGCTATTAACATATTTCGAAAGCTTTCTATAAGTTCAGTTTCTATTTGCAAAATATCACTCAATTTTTCTATGTTTGAAATCCCGACGACAAACATTTCCCGTCGTACTATTTCCTCCAATTTGCCTTGGTTCATCTACTTAAATTTTTTTCTTCAATACATTTTTTTTTCGATCACTATACTTGCTTTTATATTTTTTAGTAACTTTCCATTTTTTAAATCCAATTCTGTACGAAATGTGGAGCAAGCATTCGAGCAAAATCTCATCCAACAGTGCAGTGGAGATATTCCATGATATAAATTCTCAGGATTCTATTCTAAGTGCTCTACACTGTTCATTTCTATTGGTTTTGCACCACATATACAAAATGTTTGCATAGACAGAGTGTCGGTTAAATATGCCAATATTTTTCCATCAATTAAACTTATGTAATATGAATAGTTTACTGCCACATAACTTGTTTCATTTAGCTTAATTGTATAAGGAACTAACCTGGCTATTTGGCTTTTGATTTCGTCTACTGTTTGTATAACTTTATCTTTTGACTCTTTCGCAATCTCGATAACAATTGCCCTGAAAAACCTTACACTTTGTGGCATCAAGTTAATCCAGATGATACCTGAATCGTCACTAATGAACGAAAGACGGATAGGCGTTAACGCCGATACTAGTAAATCACTGTCTGATGCGGTATTTTCTCCGGAACTATGAAACGGTTGATTGCAAATGCTGTGTCCACTAGATCCGTCAATGCCCCACGAGCACAATAATACGACGCTTAGTGAATCACACAAAGAAGATGAAAGGTGCCGCAAGATTTCTGCTTTTTGTATTTCAATTATTCTACACGCAGTGTGATTGATGCTTACTTTACTTTCAATGAACTCTAACGCATACCTAATGTTTTCCTTGCAAGAAACACTGTTTTTAAAATGTTTATGATATCAAAACGTATATGATGTGTAAAAGTACAAACAGAATGAAGAGTTAGTGTAGGGTACATTATTCCGAAGAATTTTGGGTATAAAAAGATGGGTTTGTGAGCTGTAGAACAAGTTAAAGCGACTTGATACATTCAAAGCAAACCAAAACAAATTTCATTCTTCGCCAGTGACTTGGCTTGTCTTTCCCCTTTTACGTGATGTTCAACCACTACCCTGCTTCACATTTTTCATTGAATGAGAAATTCAAATATTTCTTACCACACATGATGCAGCATATGGCATGATGGAGACGCCTAGTAGGTGATAAACTATAAGCTTCACATACGAAGTTCAAAAAAACAGGTAAAGTTCGCGCGTATATGCAAAAAAAACCATAATTTATTGTTACAAAACATTCTAGACGATAAGTGGGTATGAAACATATTACAATCTTTTACAATCCCTAGCGATGGCGTAAGGTTAAAAACAGAATTTTGAAAAATTTTCTAGGAGTTTTACGAAGCAATTCTTAATATTTTGTGACATTCAATTCCAATTTACTTAAACTGTCATCAATTTTAAAGCAGGATAATATACCTTTCCAAAACTGTGCTTGAAATTTGATTCCGGCCATTATTATAGGAGTTACAGACCTTCAAAGTTGATGGATTTTTTTCAATTTTTTTTTTTTTTACATATTTTCACAAATCTTGACTTTGACGGGCTGTTTCTCAGAATCTGGAAGAACAAATGCTATAGTTTTTGCGTCATTTCTTAGTTTCATCTTGTAGTTTAAGAAAACATATTGCATTTTTCTGAATTCCAAAAATGAATTTTTGATTTTTATCCCGGCTTCGCTCCATCGTGCGTTGGCTTCGTTTTCCTTCACCTTGAAGAGCCATTTGCATGAAATAGGTTCACGCCCCACAGGAAGTTTTTCTAGCGTCCACGTTTTATTTCGCTCAAGGGAATCTATCTCGTCTTGAATAGCAGCTTCCCACTTACTCCAGCCAGGGCTCTTTTCCATCTCAACGAGCGAATTAGGAAGATTTTCCACAAATTCTATTGCATTCATGGCGTATCCTGTATAACCCATATTATACCCCGCTTGGCAACCCGGTTGTTTTCGGTTTCTGTCTTGTAGTCTTGGCAGTTGTAGTGAGGTTAAAGAAACTATAACTCTTCAAGTTTAGAGATGAATCCGTTATTTTATTAATCCTGACATTTGTATATTCATGTACGTACCTAAACCTACTCAACAATCTACTAATGCGAATGATGCAATTGTTTCTTCTTTTCTCGTCGAAAATTCGGGTTTCAGGTTTAACGTTCCTATTATCAGTACGGACTCCATATGTTTGTCCGTCAAATTAGATCGTAAATTATTTTTCACATATTTCATGCGAGAAAATGTTTCTTCACACAAATATGTCGTTCCGAACAGTGAAATATACTTGCACGCAAAATCCTTCATGTTTGGAAAATCCTACATCCTTTATAAAAATTTACTAGCCCTTCTTTGAATTTGTCCTTCAGGTAGTCATTTGTATGACTTTCGATGAGCTCCAATTGCAAGTCATTGGGACTATCCTCAACAATCGCTTCGAATGGATTTTGGAACATTCTTATTTCTGAAGCTTTTGCATCTACTTCAGAAAACCTATCGTTTAACTCAGGGATCGGCACACGTTTTTCAAAAAGGGCCAGACGATTAACGAGAAACCGTAGGCGCGGGCCGGATACTTTAAACGATGCGTCTATGTTTTCAAAGTATTACCCGTTGTAATGGAGAGTGGAACTTTCTAAATAGCAAAGTTGCTTAAAAAGTGGTAAAAGATACAATATTTAAAATGTTATCGATAAACATGTAACAGAAACACGTCGTTAAACAATTATCATCTTCATTTTTGGGATGAAAATAAACCTGACATCGTGAACAAATCCGATAAAAATTGGGATGGGTTTTTAGTATGAAGCACTTAAATATTCTTACGGGCCGGATAAAATCATTTGGTGGGCCGCACTTTGCCGACCCCTGGTTTAACTGGTTTTTCAAATTGACAATCATATCACGTGCATACTCAACTGGGAACTCTTCCTTTGATTCCTCTTTTCATTTTTGACACTCCGGAAAATGAGTTAAATTTGTTTTTTTAAGCTGTTCTAAAACTAAACTAAGCTTTAATCTAAAAGCCTTAATATTAGCGTATAAAATAAGATTTTCCTGACCTTGAAGTTTAAGATTCAATACATTGAAATGGTTTGTTACTTCTGCCACAAATGCCAATTTCCAAAGCCAGGGTTTGTCACGTAACAACGACTCTTGTTTTCCCTTTTTATCTAAAAATTCTATAACATCCTTCCTTATTTCAAGCATTCTGTTCAATAGTTTGCCACAACTCAACCATCTCACAGCTGTGTAATAAGACAAGTCTTGATAATCTGATTCATTATCTATCAACAAGCTCCTAAACTGTCGGTGATTCAGACCGTGCGATCGAATGAAATTCACTATTTTAACGATGGGTTGAAGTACACAGCTAATATCTAAACATTTAGCGCACAACGCTTGCTGGTGAATCAAACAGTGTACGAACATAGGCTGAGGAACATTCCTTTTTTTGCACTCCTCCTTCACTTGTCCTACCAAACCTTTTTTAACGCCACTCATATTTTTTCCTCCATCAACAGTTAAACCACTAAAGTTACGCCAATCTAGATTGTACTCCAAGAAAGTTTTAACCAGCTGGGTGAAAATATCTTCCCCGGTAACGGTGCCATACATGCTATGCGTTGTGACCAACTCTTGTATTACATTCACGTTTTCATCCACTCCTCTGATGAAAACAAGAAGCTGCGATGTAGAAGAAATGTCCAACGATTCGTCCATTGCAATTGAAAAGTATCGAAAGCTGGCTGCTCGTATTTTTATTTGGTCCACTATGTTTTCGCCGATATCCTCCACACGACGAGTAGTTGTATTGGCACTCAAAGATACATTTGCAAACTTTTGTAGTGCTTCTGGATAGAGTTCCTGAACAACTTCTAGCATACACTCCTTCACTAATTCACCATCAGTAAATGGTTTACCTCTTGTAGCCAAGATATACGCAAAAATTAAACTGCTATTTATCGTTTTTCCAACAGAACAACCACGATAATTTGCAATGGACCCTTTTTATCACTTTTTTCTGCTCCTTCTGTTGGACTTATTGCTCGAGATCCGTTCAGTCATATTCATTTTTTGGCATATTCGTGCAAATAGTACTCGCTTGCCATAAGCGGAACGTAAGCAGGCTTTTCTACCGCCATGTTGTCCATATTTTGTACGTGAAGTTTTTTCTGGTCTCGTCGAAAAGTTGCAGACGGAATGTAGGAGTTCCCCGGTTCTAAAAAAAACAATTAAACTACAAAAAAACATAATTTGTAGTGTAAAACACCTATAATGCACCCATAATTAAAACAAATAGCTTTTGGAAGCTGTTTAATTACCAAAACTAAAGTTTTGGAATGATAGGACGCGTTTGGCGTATCATCGATTCCGACCGGTAACATCTGCTGATCTACGCTACCGCCGCCGGCACCGACACTCGTCGGCACAACGCCGACAGACTGCCGGCTAGTGGAAGTTTCGCCGAAAGTGAACCGTGCGTTGGGCTCCTGCGGATGTGGCAAACTCACGGCCTCACCATCCGGGCGTCGTGTTACGTAAAGTGTCGGTGTACTGGGCACGATCCGATCATCGGCACTCTCGTGCTCGAAATTCATCAGCATCAAGAAAGCGATCTGTTGCTGTTGCTGACTGAGCGTATTCACCAGCTGGCGCTTGGCGGCTAGCATAGCGGCGTTGGAGGAGGTGGAGGTGGTGCCGCACGCATTCGGCGCCTCGTTGTCCTCGTCCTCGTCCCTATTACTCGTCGTACGTTCATTATTAAATTATCTACATAGTTGCGTCGTCCTTGAACACTGCACACATTTACGGTTACGCTCCTTCCCCGGGATTTTCTTCTAAAGTTGCGAGGCCTGTGCTGCCGGTGGGGCTTTTTACAGTAACCCTCACGATGACCAATTCGATTACAATCTTGGCATTTGTGGGACTTACAGGGTTTCGATTGATGTAATGGAACATTTGAATCAGCTGGTGTAATGTTCTGACATGTTTTCAATAGGGTTAAGGAAGGGGGAGTCCGGTGGAAGATATTCCATCCGAATGTTGTTGCTTTGCGAACTCTTTTACAATGGGTGTTTTATGAAACGCAACTTTATCCATAAACATAATGGGGTCTGTTATTTGGCGTGTTGACAGGGCGTCCTTCAATTTTTCTAAAAATTCCAAAAATAAATGTTGGATGAATGCACCATCGGTGGAAACGTACGTAAGTATACCATTTCTGGGCATGGCACAGCATATTGTAATATTCTGGCTTCTAATGGATGCTACCACATGACTGGCAGGCTTGCCGGCAGCTGCCCAGCCTCGCTTGCATCGTAGGGATGCATTAAACCCTACGTCATCAATGAACAAAAACTTTGATTCATTCAATTCTGCACGGTGTAATTTTCAATGTGACATTTTGCAACATATATGTGATGTAGTATTCGGACTTAACAATGTTAATCTTAGTAATCACACGTCTGATTATCTTGTATCGTTATCTCCTTGCTTTATTTAATACTCGGGTTTGCTCCTTGATCTTTCTTCACCGCGACTGTTCACTGTCAACTCCGAACTGCTACTGCCTACCCACTCGATCTCTCGGCCGCTCTTTCCCAGTCAGTCCCGTAGTGTCTTAACACACTACTACTAAGCCACACTGAATAGAACTCTTCTTACATATAAAACACTAGCTTGACGCCTCGGCGTTGCTCGGTGAAGAAGAGGTTGAGAAAAGAGTTATGGTTTTACTGTTTACTTGAAAGTTCGATTTAATTTAATAGTTACAATAACGGCATATTTAAAATGTTTGATATTTCATCAATCTCCCCGTGATGTATCAACCTTGTTGTAGCTATGGTAGATACACCTTGAAATTTGTTTACATGATTGTTTTGTTTGTGTTAGTAAAACTGAGTTTAAATTGTAAAATTTAGATGATTTTATCGAAAAATAGTGATCAAACAAACCTTCAACAACATCTGCAGTGCTTAAACTATATGTGTGAAAAGTTTCAGCTTTGACAGAATGTATGTAGATGTAGTAGATTTGTAGTGTTCCACAAAGGTGAAGAATTTCAAAACGGTCTTTGTAATGCTCTAGAGAAGAATTGCATACCTCCAGGAACTGTATGCAACATCAAATATTCCATTATATGAATCGAAACCCTGTATAAGAACAATCGCGTGACCAGTGGAGCGCTCCGCGTAACCAGCAAGGATTACACCTAACACCTGTCCATCACGACCAGAAGCAATCATTTTGCTATCACTTTTCAAACTGGTAATGCGTTGGCACTCGGCTGCTAGTTTCTCGAATGTCAGATCTGTTTGAAGCTCCATTTCGGTTAATATTCTTGTTCACAAGTCTGCGTCTGCCTCGTCCTTTAACCCGCATGCGAATACCAAGCATTTGAAACTGTCTTCGGTTATCCTTCCCAACTCGAAGATTTCACATGCGCAGTTCACTCTGCTGGCTTTTTTTTTTTTTTTTTTTGCGTAGGGTTCGCACCGTTTATTTCCTTACAATACTATTATTATTATTTTTTTAGATATCACAAAATTATAATAAACGTGCTAATCCCTATGAAGCTCGTGTAATTGCCCCACCAAACGCACTCCTTAGCGGCAGAGTTTGGTGGGGCGAGCATCGTGCCGGCCACGGCCCTACTAGCTGAGTTTCTCTCCTCCTTCATCGCAGCCTAATGTGGCGGTTTTTCCTCGCTACATTCTGTGGATAATCCAAAACCAAAGCCTCATCTTCTGCGCCGACGCTGCAGTCGTCTTGCCTCCTGCAGCGCTGCATCGGCGGCGGTGAGGTCCCTCCGGGCAGCGAGAAGCTCCTCCTCCGTAACTGCTTCGTGCTCCCGGAGCAGAGCTTCGTTCCTCCTCTCCAGAATCTCGTGGTTCGCTCGTCTCGTCGTCCTGTTGCGTAACCGCCGGATGCGCAGCTGGATGTTGCGCAGCACCCTAGACCACTCCGATCTCGCCGCAGGTGTCAACGCAGCAAGTCTACGAGTGAGCTCAGGGCGCCGTCTCCGAGCTTGGTTTCGCGCTCGCCGAGCGGCCGCCTCGGCCGCCTGCGCTCTGGTCGCCTCCGCTGCTGCCGTGGAGCGCCGGTGCTGCTCCGCTCGCCAGTCGCTTTGAAGCTGGCGCGTAATCTCGCTGGCAGCGGTCACGACACGGCTCCACGAGTCGGCGCTGTGAAGCATGTAGAGTTGTAGGTTATCCGGTGTTGCTGGCTCCATTCCATGTCCTCGCAGGAGGCGGCCCCGAACGTTGTCAAATCGCGGGCAGTGGAACACGGCGTGCTCCGCTGACTCGACCGTTCCTGGGCAGTTGGGGCAGTCCGGGGACTGGGTGAACCCCTTGACAAACAGATATTCACGGAAAAATCCGTGTCCCGTGATAACCTGCGTCAGATGGAAGTTCACCCATCCATCCGGGCCGCCCAAGGCTCGACTGCTGGTAGCACCCGGTGGGCCCAACGTACGAAACGACTAGCGAGGGGCCGGGCAGCGAGATCGTCCCACTCGGACTGCCACTTCGAATATGTGATCGCTCGCTGCTCCCCCCGGGACTCCCTCGTCGGCCTTCCCGTCTGCATTCTTATCCGGTGGCACCGAGCGTCTTCGTCGAGCAGCAAGCATACTGGCGGCATGCCCGCCACTACGTTCCCGACCTCGTACCGGACCGTCCGGAAACTGCTGCAGACCATTTTGGCTGAGGCCCGGTCGACGCGCTTAAGGAGCCGGCGATTACTCTGCACTCGCAGTGCGCCGCTCCACGCCGGTCCCGCGTACCGCAACGTTGAGGTTGCGACATTGGCAAGGGTCTTCCTTCGGATACTGGACGGGCCGCCATGGTTCCTCAGAAGGTGTGACAAGGCCCTCGTCACCTTCATCGCTTTCTCCGTCACACTCTTCACGTGGGGAGTCCATGACAGGTGATCTTCGAGCCTCACGCCCAGATATCGAATGCTCCGCTGCGACCGGATGATGGTGTCACCGACTCGTACCGGGATTGACGGGTGTCCCCTGCGGAGGCTGCTGACCATTACAATCTCGGTTTTGTCCAGAGCTAAGGACAATGAGTGGCGATCGAGCCATTGCTGGACCGCGATGATAGCAGCACTCGCCCCTTCCGCCGCCTCCTCTGGAGTTCGCCCTGCCACCGTAAGTACGAGGTCGTCCGCAAATCCAACGATGCTTGCACCCTCGGGAAGCTCGACGTCCAGCACCCCGTCGTACATGACGTTCCACAAGGTAGGCCCTAAGATAGACCCCTGCGGAACGCCCGCGGTGATGTTGCGCGACGAGGTACCAGCTTCCGTAGAGTAGTGCAGAACACGCCCCTCAAAATAGCTTCGCAAGATCTGCATCAGGAACTCCGGTGTTCTTTTTTCCCTGAGAGCGGCCCCGATCTCTGTCCAGCTCGCGGAATTAAACGCGTTGCGGACATCGAGCGTTACGACCATGCAGCATCTTCGGTCTCTCGCGTTGGTTCGACCGAAGGCCATTGCTTCCCTGCCGCGGGCCACCACCTCCTCGATCGCCTGCATCGTCGACCTCCCCTTTCGGAACCCGAACTGACGGGGAGAGAGTCGCGGACCTTCTGGATCTTCCTCCAGGTGGGCGTTGAGGCGATCGAGGATTATGCGCTCGAGCACTTTGCCGACAGTGTCGAGCATGCATAGTGGGCGGTAAGATGATGGCCGGCCCGGTGGCTTTCCTGGCTTCGAGAGTAGGACCAGTCGCTGGTGCTTCCAGATGTCGGGGAAGACTCCACGATCAAGGCAGCCCTGAAGCACCCTTCGGTAGACGCCCGGAAAGGCACGAACTGCTGCGGTGACGGCGGCGTTTGGAATGCCGTCTGGTCCTGGGGCCTTGTGGGGGTTCAGGCTCGCTGCAATCCTCAGGAGCTCCTCCTCCGTGATGGGTGGGCCGGCTTCGATGAGTTCATCGGCTGGCTCCGGCCATTCCATCGGTGGATGCGTGGGAAACAGCTCGTCGACAATCTCCCCCAAGAGCTGCGGGTCTCGCTCTGGTGGTATTTGCGCGCCGCGGACCCACTTCATGGCGACCCTGTACGCATCTCCCCAAAGGTTGTCCTCCAGAGTTGCTGAGAGCTCCTCCGCGCATCTGCGCTTGCTGGTGTTTATCGCCTTGCGTAGTGTTTTCTTGGCCCGCCGGAATGTATCGGCCCGGACATACCTGAGCGCTGCAGACCGTGTTCCCCGAAGAGTAGCTTGGGCACGCTTGCACGACGTGCGCAGCCCTGCTATTTCTTCCGTCCACCAGTAAACACTGGTCCTTGTCCGGGTGTGTCCTGCTGTGTGCCTCGGCATCGTCTCGTCGCACGCTTTTGTCATTATTTTTGTGAGGCTTCGAGGGTCAACCGCCTGTTCAGAGAATCGGAGGCTCTCAAGCGCGTTTACAAAGAGGTCCGCCGAAAAACACGAGGCATCCCATCGCCGGCTTTGGGGCGCTCGATATCCTTCGCGCTGCTGCTGGGTGGTTGGCGCGCCGATGGAGTAGAGGAGCGCCCTGTGATCACTAAAGTTGAACTCCGTGACTACCCTCCAGTCTCTTGGCCCAGCGATGTTTGGACTCGCGAATGTAACATCGATTATAGAGCTCCGAGCGACCCCGTTCCCCAAAAATGTCGAGAGAGTCCCCGTATTGAGCAATCTGAGACCGAGGTGCTCTGCCGTTGCGAGTAGCTCCGTCCCACGCTGGCTGTTCCTGCGTCCTCCCCACGCCACAGAGTGCGCGTTGAAGTCGCCCCCCAGGACTATTCTTGGATGGCCGTGTGCCGTCGCCACGATGGATTCCATCAAGGTCCGGAACCTGGCGAAATCCCATGATGGAGGTGCATAGCAGCTGATGTAAAGTACACCGTTGATAACGACTGCTACCATCCCTTCCGTTACGTTTGCTACCCTCTGCACAGGGTATCGACCGAGCGCAACGACCGCCGTTCTCGTGGCAGGGTCTGCTACCCAGTTGCCATTGTTTTGCGGCACGCGGTTGTAATCCGACAGCAAAGCAATGTCGGCTCCCAACTCACGTGCGTTCTGGGCAAACAGATCCTGGGCCGCCGGGCTCCTCCTCAGGTTGACCTGGATTACCGCGAAAGATCTTGTTGAGTCTTGCATAGTGCTGACCCTATAATGTGAGGACCCCCACAGATCAGACACTTCGCTGCGGCCTTGCAGCTTCTCGATTGGTGGTCCTTCGATCCACAGCGGCGGCAGAGTCTGGATCGGTCGGGCCCGCGACAGGTGCGTGCAATGTGGCCTCGGTGGCGTGCAATGTGGTGCGTGCAATGTGGCTCTGCTGGCTGGGGGGATGCCTTGGGAAGAGCTCCTCGACGATGCCGCCCAATATCTCCGGGTCGCTCTCCTGGGGCATACGAGCGCCCTTCACCCACCCCTTCACGATGCGGTATGCCTCTCCCCACGGGTCTTCCTCGATGGTGTCGACGAGTTATGCATTTCTCCGTCGTTTGCTCGTGTTGATGGCTTCCCGTCGGCTTTTACGGAGAGCGCGGAAGGTGCCGGCGCGCAAGGATCGCATCGTCGGGTCCCTGGTGTGGCGAAGGGTTTCTTGGGCGCGCTTGCATGCCATGCGCAGGTCCGCTATCTCCTCCGTCCACCAGTAAACGTTGCTCCGGTTTCTGGCGCTGGTCAGCCTTGGCATTGTCTCATCGCATGCCCTTCGCAGCGTCAACACCATGGTCGCCGGGTCAACTGCCACCTCGTCAAACCGGTGTAGGTAGAGGGCCTCTGTGTACAGCTTCGCGGAGAAGAACGTCGTATCCCACCTCCGGCCAGACGGTGGTGGCCTGTTGCCGACAGCCGATGCCTGGCGTGGAGGACTTGATACGCCAACCGTGTACTGGATCGGTCCAGTCGGTTGCCCCGTCATGCACCGGCTGGCCAGTGCGATGTCATTAGGTACGGTCACACGAGACGAACCTTTGATGGCGAACCTTTCGCACACTATTACAAACGAATGCCAAAAAAAGGTTCGTCGAACCTTTCAGCGTTCACACGTAACGAATCTTTGATGTAGTTTCATTGATAGTTGGTAAGAATAAATCAAAGTAAGCATTGTAAACAAATGGGAAAATCGAACGGAACGTCAAAAAGGTTCGCGGTAGAGGTTCGTGCTATCCACCAAAATCGGTGAACCTTTTCTGCTCGAAAAAGGTTCGCGAACTCTGCTCGATTCACTAACACATTCCAGAAAAGGTTCGCCGAGCGTCCAAATTCGAGCAGAGTTCGTCTCGTGTGACCGTACCTATTAACCCCCGGAGGAACGACGCTATTCCTAGGGGTTCTTCCACGGTTGATAACCTGTAGCGACAGCAATTCTGCCAGTGCGAGGTTCTGGTGGCCCCTTGCGTCGGTGCTGATCCTCCCCCATTCAGTTGCAGCGGCGTTGAAGTCCCCTGCCATGAGCACGCGAAGTCGTCCGGGCGCCACTGTCAGAATGTCGCCCATGAGCCGCTTGAACCGGGGAAGATTCCAGGATGGTGGTGCATAGCAACTGATGCAGGTGAAACCGTTCCGATGAACGTCAGAACCGCTAACTACTCTTTCTCCAAGGTACCCCGGTAACAAGCCCCTCAGGAGTTTGAATATTAGTATCATAGTCTGATACACTATCCGCTGCTCTACCGACATCCATTGCAGGACATCCAGCATAACAGCAGACGGCGTGTACCGACTACAACACAACACTAACCTCATTACCCTATTTTGCACTTTTTGCAACCTTTTGAGCTGTGTCCGATTGCCGAGGAACAATATTGATTTACAACATACTGCACAACCGTTTGTTTAAAAACATAAACAATTCCTCAACGGACTGTTGCTCACACACACAAGTCTATGCTGTTGGCAAAATAACGCGAGAGAAAAGGACGGAACGATTCATTGCATTTTATCTGTTTATTTTGTGGTAATTTGCTAACCAGCTCGTTTATGAGACGATGGTCGCTCAGGTAAGAAGGTTTGTTTATCGTTATAATATTAGACACGAGATTTTCTACAGCGATGCTCAAATCTGGTATACGATTTGGATCCGCTTTTCTTTGAGCTTCTCTTAAAAGCTCATGTTAGATTTGTTCCGACCTACCAAATAGAGTTTTAAGGCGTTCTATTATGAGGTTCACGTTTTCTGGGTTGAAAAATAGGGCCTTAACGTTTCTAAGGGCTTCGCCTTTTAGACATTTCTGCAATCTATTCATATTCTCCAGGTCTGAGAATCTTCCTTCTTCCATTGTATCGGTAAATGTTTTGTTGAAGTCTGGCCAGTCTCTCGGGTTGCCATCAAAGTATGGCAAGCCGTTGAGAGACATTCTCATCAGGTGGTTTGCGTCGACCGTATTACCAACTCTCATAGCTGCTACTAGATCAGCCATCGTTGTAACCTCTGGTTCGAACTTGATCTTTTTCTCCTTCGACGTTCCTGGCTGATCTTGCGGCAAGGGTACCGATCTGCCAACCAATCTGAACCAACGATCGCACTCGTCGCATTGGACCATATTGGTATCGGCGTTGTCTGGTTTGTCACACAAGCGACAGTGACCGTTTTTGTTGTCCACAAAATACAGGGTCTTTTGTGCCATCTTGGCCGTTATGGACATTTCTTCTGCTTATAATTGAGTAGCGTGTGGTAAGGTAATACCGTAGCCTTGCTACCGGAATTCTTCTTTGACCTTTTACCAAGCTTCACTCTTTTTATTCTCTCTGCGTTGCTTTTGTCAGAGATTTTTTTTCTGATTTTCTATTTCTTGTTGGAACAAGTTACCCAAGCAAGTAACAAAGCAAGCAATTGCGTCGAAACAAAAATGCTTTTCATAGAAAAATTTTCGAGGAAACCTCGGTGAGATTCCTCTCTGGAGCCACCAATGTTAAGCTTGGTTATCGGTGTGTAACGGGAAGTTATGTGTCTGCCGGCTAATTGTCAAAGTCCCTGGACTCTAATACTTTCCAGCTAGTTGCCTCTGCATGTGGTGGAGGCCTATGCTTTGAAAAGGGAGACTGGGTGCTTCGAGCTTTCGGATATGGCAAAGAGTGAGATAAAAACCAACGAGGTTACTCTAGTTGGAGATTGATTTAACCGGCCTGCTACACGAGCCGCAAACTCAAAAACCGTATAAGTTAACGTCAAAATCTTTGCGGTTCGTGTAGCCGCGTTTTGCGGTACCAATTCTGTCGCCAGTCAATGCAAGCGCAAAGTTCCTGACAGTCTATGCACGCGTCATTCTCTGCTGTTTTTGTTTTTGATATTTCAGTTAACTCAAAAAGCTTCCATCAAAGCAAACAAGATCTTATTTCAATTCACAAAAAAACTAAAAGTGAAGAGAGTGAAGTGTGGCTAACTACCCTATCGCGGGTCATCGAGTTGAGTACCCAAAACTTGCAACAATGCAACAGGCAACGCAACAGACGTATTGTGCGTAGGTAGTGGATGCGTCCAATTTTTGCCGGAGGCAAGAAGATGGCAACCGTTTGCTGGACAATATTCTAGCAGAGCACGCAAATGAAACTATAATCAACTTTCTTCGCATGAAGAAGGAAGATTTTGATGTTTTCAAGTTACATAAAAAGTGGTAGGATGAAATATTTTAATCTTTATCATTAAACTTTTTGAAACTTTTGGATAAAATCTGTTGGTGGGCCGGACTTTGCCGACCCCGGATCTATAGTGAATTTATAATTGATATTCTAGCTATAGCATGTTAGTAGCGTTGATGCGGTTTTCAACAAGAATGAAGATTTGTTTAAAAAGCTTCTTCACTTCGTCGCTTACCGTAACATTTTCCGAGAAGCGGTAGCCCTTCGATATGATCTTCAACTGTTCGTACATATATTTTTTTTCGTAGCTCTTTTTGCAGGTGGCGTAAGGATGTCTGCCAAACAACATCATGTAGAGACTACTCCTACTACTCCCGATGTCCATAAGTCGCACGATTGCGGAGCGTACGGTCTACAAATGACGAGTTCCGGGCTGGCGAATGCGAAACTGTTGGCTGAGCTTGAATAAATGAGTGTACTACACGAGGGTTCCGTTCTACCTGACAGTCAAAGCTCAACTAAAGTTCGTTTTATTCAAATGATCATGCTGTCAAACGAAGTAGTCAAATATAGTTTATATACACTTTGATTGTCAGCAGCGCTGACAATTGGACGTCGATGCAAGCTCTAACACCCTTGGGCGTCGATGCAATATCCAACACTCCTCCTCATCGACGACTACATCCTTCAACTACTCAAGATTGAGCAACTTGCAAAATACATCGTGATTTTGCGGTCCCAATGGTTTCGTCGTACTCCAGGGTGATCTCGCTCCGTTTAAGCTGACAAAATAGCTCCTCCTGTCCTTTTACTGCAAAACAGGTGGTTGACGCATTTACATTTCTTCTTGCAGTGTTCCATTTAAGTACGCCGTTTTCACATCCAGAAGGCGAACCGCCAATATTATGTCTACCAGCAACAGTGAGGAATGTTCTGGGCGTTGAGGTTACTGGAGCATACACATCAAAATAGTCAATCCCGAAACGTTGTGTATGCCCATGTGCCACTACACGGGCCTTGCCTTTTACGATTTCATCTTGTTCGTTTCTTTTCATTCCGAACACCCATCTGGATCCAACAGATTCACGTCTCTTAGGAATTGGCCCCAGTTCCAATGTCCCAATCTTATGATGCGATTGCATTTCGGAAGTCATGGCTTCACGCCATTCTTCCTTTTCCATAGTCTTTCCAATATCAGGTGGCTCCTCGCGTGCGCACGACGCTATACCTGCTGCGTACCCGAGAACAATGTCTTCTAAGTTCGAAGGCGATCTTATTTCTCTTTTTCTTTCTGGACGTGGGTTTTCTTCCATTATTCTCGTTTCAGAGTCCAGAATTTCCTTCTCCTGTGATGCCTCTTCGGTTTCCTTATTATCAACGTTTGGCTTCTTTAGAAATTCTGCAGTCAATGGAACCTCTACACAACTTTTACGGGTAGATTTCCCCAGAAGGCAGCACTCACACACTAGTTTCATGCCACAATCGGCGATCTTTATCCCAGTGCTTAGCTGTTCTTTGTTGATCCTTTCAATTGCTGCCCAATCGCGGTGTCCCAATCGTCGATGCCACAGATGCTGACAATTAGTGTGATGTTGATCACTGGATGCTCTCGCTGATGCCTCAGCCAATCGTAGATAATACTGACCAATTGCCACGATGGTTCCATTCGCATCGGTAATCTTGCACCCTTCGCGATCGAAAAGGACACTCATATTTTTCTTCGCCAAACGGTCCACTGAGATTAGGTTGACTTCTATGCCGGGCACATATTTTAGGTCAGTGAAAGTAATGTGCCGGTCTTCTTTGTTACCATCAATTACGGTAATAAAAGCCTTTCCTTCACCTAGAACTCTTGTCTTTTCACCATTTGCGAGTGTTATAAGGCCACCATCAAATTCATTTAATTCTATGAAAAGCTCTTTGTCATTGCACATGTGATTGCTGGCACCACTGTCGATGATCCAAACGTTGCTGTACCCGCCGTTGACAACAAAAGCTGTTTCAGGAATATCGCTCAGTACGGTCTTTGCCTTGCCATTGCTTTTACTTTGTCTTTGTTTCGTTTTGCAATTTGCCATAAGGTGACCCTGCTTCTTGCAAAAATAACAGAGACGAGGATGACGGTGTCGGTTATTTTCCGCTGAAACATGTGCCTTTTCACCCCGATGGTTTGAAAAACATTGTCGTTCAATCCGGCGCAGGCTTTTATCCGCTATTTTTGACCGCACCAATTCCGCAGAAATGGCCTCGTCCGATAGACAATCGAGTGCTGTCACGAGCGTATCGTATGACGCGGTAAGACTTCTAAGAATCATACATATTTGTATGTCTGCGTCAAGAGTCATTCCGGCTGCGATCAAACGATCGAACAATTCGTCAATTTTGAACAAATGCTGTTCAACGTTTTCATGTTCTTCTAGGTTCAATGCGCAAAGTTTCTTTAGCAATGAAACTTTTACCGATCGCGTGTTCTTCTCATGATGTCTCTTGAGAGCATTGAAGACGTCATGGGCTGTTACTTGATCTCTTACTAAGGGGAGCTGGCTGTCTTCCAGGCATAGGATAATATTCGCCTTAGCGTGTCTGTTGCTGGACTTCCAAGCACCATTATTTTCATCCGCAGCTGTCGGTTCCTTTTCCAAAACCTCCCAAAGGTCTTCACGCTGCAACAAATTTTCTATCCGCACTTTCCAAGTGTTCCAGTTCGTCCCTTTGAGTTTCTGGAAAAAGATCTTGTTGTCCACCATTTTGTTATTTGTTCACCAAGGCGTAACTGCTTTGCCTTTATTCGGAAGCGCAACCGAATTTTCTTCGTTTACTTGTTTTCTTTACACACGTACACGACTCTAAATGGTCACAAGACTGTATAGTAAAAAACACAAGTTAGCCTCTATCTGGGCCCATAGCCTGTTGGCTGAGCTTGAATAAATGAGTGTACTACACACGAGGGTTCCGTTCTACCTGACGGTCAAAGCTCAACTAAAGTTCGTTTTATTCAAATAATCATGCTGTCAATCGAAGTAGTCAAATATAGTTTATATACACATTGATTGTCAGCAGCGCTAACAATTGGACGTCGATGCAAGCTCTAACACCCTTGGGCGTCGATGCAAAATCCAACAGAAACTCCCACAGAAGGTTTCCGACAGCCGCAGCTCATCCTCATCATCTACCTTCGACAAGCAGCAAGTAAATCCAAAATCTATCAACTTTACGGTATCGTTCGCATCCAACACGATGTTCTCAGGCTTTATATCACGATGAGCGATACCGCATTTATGCTAATACTCGATAGCACCAGCGAGCTGACCGAAGTAGGCTTGTGCTTTCCTTTCCGGAACGCACTTCTCTTTCTTTATCTGTCATATTATTACTCTTTCGGATACCACTTGTTTAACACGTCTTGACCAGCCGGCTTTCTGTATGCGAGTGTGTCACTTCTGACCACGCCGTTTTTATTTCCTGTCTCCTATCACTATGACTGGTAGCATCTGTCACTATATGATAAGTAACGTCTGTCTTGGCGTGACCCAGGTGTATATCTGACTAGTATCTTGCTCGTTTAAAGGAAGGCGTGAAATAGTATCTGCATTGGCATTATCGGCGGCCTTTCTGAACCGAATTTTGTAGTCAAACCCTTGTAAGTACGTAGCGAAGTATTGCATTCGTAGGCCTGACATTATTGGTATGCCTTTATGCTCTATGTATTTTGGTAATTACCTGATTATCTGTCACGAGCGTAAACTGCCTTCCGTATAAGTATTGGAAAAATTTCTTTACCGTGAAGATGATCGCACATGCCTCCTTGTCAACATGCATGTACTTTTGTTGAACTTTGTTAAGCGTCTGAGACGCAAACTGGAGAGGCCTTTCTGTACCGTCCGGATATTCGTGGCTCAAAACGGCACCAACTCCATATGGAGAAGCATCTGTAGCTAACAAGAGAAGAAGTTCTGGTGAATAATGTACCAAGCATCCGTTAAATTGGATATTTTTTTTTCTTTTTGGAACGCTCTATCTTGTTCCTTCTTCCATTTGAATGGTACGTCCTTCTTAAGCAGGTTGTTGAGAGGGTAGAGAATGGTACACTGCTCACTGTCCAGGTTATCTTATTTGAAGTACAATCTTTCCTGGGAAAAACGGGTAATTGTACCTGAAATCGGATTCATCTGAAGTCCCTTGATTGTTATTGAATCTCCACAATGGAACAAATGCCCATTAAATGTCAACGAAGTTTCATTCCCGTTCACCATTACCAACGGTTCACCAGTGTTGCGTTTCGGTGATGGTTCGCTTCTAGAAATCTCCATCAGGTCCTGCTCAATCTGTTCCAGCTCGAGAAGGTACACCAGTTGCGGAGTTGACTCTTTCTTCGATTCTGATTTGTTCTCCTCCTCCTTTGTAGCATGTTAGTAGCGTTGCTGCGGTTTTTAACAAGAATGAAGATTTGTTTAAAAAGCTTCTTCACTTCGTCGCTTACCGTAACATTTTCCGAGAAGCTGTAGCCCTTCGATATGATCTTCAACTGTTCGTACATATATTTTTTACGTAGCTCTTTTTGCAGGTGGCGTAAGGATGTCTGCCAAACAACATCATGTAGAGACTACTCCTACTACTCCCGATGTCCATAAGTCGCACGATTGCGGAGCGTACGGTCTACAAATGACGAGTTCCGGGCTGGCGAATGCGAAACTGTTGGCTGAGCTTGAATAAATGAGTGTACTACACGAGGGTTCCGTTCTACCTGACGGTCAAAGCTCAACTAAAGTTCGTTTTATTCAAATGATCATGCTGTCAAACGAAGTAGTCAAATATAGTTTATATACACTTTGATTGTCAGCAGCGCTGACAATTGGACGTCGATGCAAGCTCTAACACCCTTGGGCGTCGATGCAATATCCAACACTCCTCCTCATCGACGACTACATCCTTCAACTACTCAAGATTGAGCAACTTGCAAAATACATCGTGATTTTGCGGTCCCAATGGTTTCGTCGTACTCCAGGGTGATCTCGCTCCGTTTAAGCTGACAAAATAGCTCCTCCTGTCCTTTTACTGCAAAACAGGTGGTTGACGCATTTACATTTCTTCTTGCAGTGTTCCATTTAAGTACGCCGTTTTCACATCCAGAAGGCGAACCGCCAATATTATGTCTACCAGCAACAGTGAGGAATGTTCTGGGCGTTGAGGTTACTGGAGCATACACATCAAAATAGTCAATCCCGAAACGTTGTGTATGCCCATGTGCCACTACACGGGCCTTGCCTTTTACGATTTCATCTTGTTCGTTTCTTTTCATTCCGAACACCCATCTGGATCCAACAGATTCACGTCTCTTAGGAATTGGCCCCAGTTCCAATGTCCCAATCTTATGATGCGATTGCATTTCGGAAGTCATGGCTTCACGCCATTCTTCCTTTTCCATAGTCTTTCCAATATCAGGTGGCTCCTCGCGTGCGCACGACGCTATACCTGCTGCGTACCCGAGAACAATGTCTTCTAAGTTCGAAGGCGATCTTATTTCTCTTTTTCTTTCTGGACGTGGGTTTTCTTCCATTATTCTCGTTTCAGAGTCCAGAATTTCCTTCTCCTGTGATGCCTCTTCGGTTTCCTTATTATCAACGTTTGGCTTCTTTAGAAATTCTGCAGTCAATGGAACCTCTACACAACTTTCACGGGTAGATTTCCCCAGAAGGCAGCACTCACACACTAGTTTCATGCCACAATCGGCGATCTTTATCCCAGTGCTTAGCTGTTCTTTGTTGATCCTTTCAATTGCTGCCCAATCGCGGTGTCCCAATCGTCGATGCCACAGATGCTGACAATTAGTGTGATGTTGATCACTGGATGCTCTCGCTGATGCCTCAGCCAATCGTAGATAATACTGACCAATTGCCACGATGGTTCCATTCGCATCGGTAATCTTGCACCCTTCGCGATCGAAAAGGACACTCATATTTTTCTTCGCCAAACGGTCCACTGAGATTAGGTTGACTTCTAAGCCGGGCACATATTTTAGGTCAGTGAAAGTAATGTGCCGGTCTTCTTTGTTACCATCAATTACGGTAATAAAAGCCTTTCCTTCACCTAGAACTCTTGTCTTTTCACCATTTGCGAGTGTTATAAGGCCACCATCAAATTCATTTAATTCTATGAAAAGCTCTTTGTCATTGCACATGTGATTGCTGGCACCACTGTCGATGATCCAAACGTTGCTGTACCCGCCGTTGACAACAAAAGCTGTTTCAGGAATATCGCTCAGTACGGTCTTTGCCTTGCCATTGCTTTTACTTTGTCTTTGTTTCGTTTTGCAATTTGCCATAAGGTGACCCTGCTTCTTGCAAAAATAACAGAGACGAGGATGACGGTGTCGGTTATTTTCCGCTGAAACATGTGCCTTTTCACCCCGATGGTTTGAAAAACATTGTCGTTCAATCCGGCGCAGGCTTTTATCCGCTATTTTTGACCGCATCAATTCCGCAGAAATGGCCTCGTCCGATAGACAATCGAGTGCTGTCACGAGCGTATCGTATGACGCGGTAAGACTTCTAAGAATCATACATATTTGTATGTCTGCGTCAAGAGTCATTCCGGCTGCGATCAAACGATCGAACAATTCGTCAATTTTGAACAAATGCTGTTCAACGTTTTCATGTTCTTCTAGGTTCAATGCGCAAAGTTTCTTTAGCAATGAAACTTTTACCGATCGCGTGTTCTTCTCATGATGTCTCTTGAGAGCATTGAAGACGTCATGGGCTGTTACTTGATCTCTTACTAAGGGGAGCTGGCTGTCTTCCAGGCATAGGATAATATTCGCCTTAGCGTGTCTGTTGCTGGACTTCCAAGCACCATTCTTTTCATCCGCAGCTGTCGGTTCCTTTTCCACAACCTCCCAAAGGTCTTCACGCTGCAACAAATTTTCTATCCGCACTTTCCAAGTGTTCCAGTTCGTCCCTTTGAGTTTCTGGAAAAAGATCTTGTTGTCCACCATTTTGTTATTTGTTCACCAAGGCGTAACTGCTTTGCCTTTATTCGGAAGCGCAACCGAATTTTCTTCGTTTACTTGTTTTCTTTACACACGTACACGACTCTAAATGGTCACAAGACTGTATAGTAAAAAACACAAGTTAGCCTCTATCTGGGCCCATAGCCTGTTGGCTGAGCTTGAATAAATGAGTGTACTACACACGAGGGTTCCGTTCTACCTGACGGTCAAAGCTCAACTAAAGTTCGTTTTATTCAAATAATCATGCTGTCAATCGAAGTAGTCAAATATAGTTTATATACACATTGATTGTCAGCAGCGCTAACAATTGGACGTCGATGCAAGCTCTAACACCCTTGGGCGTCGATGCAAAATCCAACAGAAACTCCCACAGAAGGTTTCCGACAGCCGCAGCTCATCCTCATCATCTACCTTCGACAAGCAGCAAGTAAATCCAAAATCTATCAACTTTACGGTATCGTTCGCATCCAACACGATGTTCTCAGGCTTTATATCACGATGAGCGATACCGCATTTATGCTAATACTCGATAGCACCAGCGAGCTGACCGAAGTAGGCTTGTGCTTTCCTTTCCGGAAGGCACTTCTCTTTCTTTATCTGCCATATTATTACTCTTTCGGATACCACTTGTTTAACACGTCTTGACCAGCCGGCTTTCTGTATGCGAGTGTGTCACTTCTGACCACGCCGTTTTTATTTCCTGTCTCCTAGCACTATGACATGTAGCGTATGTCACTATATGATAAGTAACGTCTGTCATGCTTGGCGCGACCAAGGTGTATATATCTGACTAGTATCTTGCTCGTTTAAAGGCAGGCGTGAAATAGTATCTACATTGGCATTATCGGCGGCCTTTCTGAACCGAATTTTGTAGTCAACCCCTTGTAAGTACGTAGCGTAGTGTTGCATTCGTAGGGCTGACATTACTGGTATGCCTTTATGCTCTATGTATTTTGGTAATTACCTGATTATCTGTCACGAGCGTAAACTGCCTTCCGTATAAGTATTGGAAAAATTTCTTTACCGTGAAGATGATCGCACATGCCTCCTTGTCAACATGCATGTACTTTTGTTGAACTTTGTTAAGCGTCTGAGACGCAAACTGGAGAGGCCTTTCTGTACCGTCCGGATATTCGTGGCTCAAAACGGCACCAACTCCATATGGAGAAGCATCTGTAGCTAACAAGAGAGGAAGTTCTGGTGAATAATGTACCAAGCATCCGTTAAATTGGATATTTTTTTTTCTTTTTGGAACGTTCTATCTTGTTCCTTCTTCCATTTGAATGGTACGTCCTTCTTAAGCAGGTTGTTGAGAGGGTAGAGAATGGTACACTGCTCACTGTCCAGGTTATCTTATTTGAAGTGCAGGCTTTCCTGGGAAAGACGGGTAATTGTACCTGAAATCGGATTCATCTGAAGTCCCTTGATTGTTATTGAATCTCCACAATGGAACAAATGCCCATTAAATGTCAACGAAGTATCATTCCCGTTCACCATTACCAACGGTTCACCAGTGTTGCGTTTCGGTGATGGTTCGCTTCTAGAAATCTCCATCAGGTCCTGCTCAATCTGTTCCAGCTCGAGAAGGTACACCAGTTGCGGAGTTGACTCTTTCTTCGATTCTGATTTGTTCTCCTCCTCCTTTGTAGCATGTTAGTAGCGTTGATGCGGTTTTCAACAAGAATGAAGATTTGTTTAAAAAGCTTCTTCACTTCGTCGCTTATCGTAACATCTTCCGAGAAGCTGTAGCCCTTCGATATGATCTTCAACTGTTCGTACATATATTTTTTACGTAGCTCTTTTTGCAGGTGGCGTAAGGATGTCTGCCAAACAACATCATGCAGAGAACTACTCCCGATGTCCATAAGTCGCACGATTGCGGAGCGTACGGTCTACAAATGACGAACTCCGGGCTGGCGAATGCGAAACTCCCACAGAAGGTTTCCGACAGCCGCAGCTCATCCTCATCATCTACCTTCGACAAGCAGCAAGTAAATCCAAAATCTATCAACTTTACGGTATCATTCGCATCCAACACGATGTTCTCAGGCTTTATATCACCTGAAAACCGGCTCAACGGGGACAATATCGGTGATGTCTCCCCTAACACATGATTTTGCTGAAAAAGCATCGGATTTTCTCGCTCTCGATGGTATGTTGTTGGGCTTCGCATAACGTTTCCAAAACTGTTTTGTTTTGCGAGATTGGTTTGATGCAGCCTGAGCATAGCTTGGTTTTGTGTTTTTTACGGTACTGAAAACCGGCTCAACGGGGACAATATCGGTGATGTCTCCCCTAACACATGATTTTGCTGAAAAAGCATCGGATTTTCTCGTTCTCGGTTGTATGTTGTTGGGCTTCGCATAACGTTTCCAAAACTGTTTTGTTTTGCGAGATTGGTATGATGCAGAATGAGCATAGCTTGATTTTGCGTTCCATATTATGCTTTGCTGGGTTTATGAGATGCAGTTTATCATGCACGAAGTGTGGGTGAAACGTGGATTCAAACTACAAAATAAGTAAGGAGTGCCAGCGAAATTGAAATTAAAGAGTGCGAGCAGCAAAAATGGGGAAAATGTAGCCAAAACTCAAATAACTTGAACACGAGTGTTGTGGTTTTAATAGCTTTTTATTTGCATGCATTTATTATAATTGAATGAGCTATATCTACATTTGCATGCATTAATTTATTATATTGCATGCATTACTTAAGACTGAACAAGGTTTTCCATTTTTTGCATGCATTAAATTATTTGAAGGCATGCATTGATTATAGTTAAAAGAATTATTCATGACGACGCTGAATTATCCGATTTTCTTCTTTTAGGACGGCTGGTGCGTTGACCAACATGGCCAAAAAGGGATGCATCGTCCAGCGCCGTCGACTCCGCAATCGGCAAGTCGTCGAAATCATCGGTGCTGCATCTGGCCTGGTCTTCGTCCACTGCTTCCGTTTTCGGTAGCACAGCCAGCATGTACCGATCCAGCTCCTCCCTCTCCGCTTGCATCTGTAAAAATGAAAATTTGTCAATATAGGCCAGTTAATCAATGATGTACTTCAGCTGAGCGTCCTTATGTTTCTGTTCTATTGCTGTCTTGCGGGCTGTAGGTAGTCGGTGGAATTTTTTTCGTGCAATCCGGCGACACTTTGCTGCGGTGAATGGTGGTTTATGCTGGCCGTACTTCATGACAAAGAAGTCGCTCGTGACGAGTGGCACGATTTGAGGCTTTTCATTTGCCTTGTCAATGGTTTTCTCCTCCTTGCTAAGCCGGTGGTGTTCCGCCCGCGATGCTTCAATAATGTATGGAAGTTTTGCGGCAGGGTCAGCGTACTTCCACAGCTGTTTCCGGTCGGCGCAAGACATATTTGAATGAACTAGGTATAACGGCCCGGTTACACGGGCCCATGTTGATGAAAGAATTTGCATTAGAATCTAGTAAAATTGTGGTAAATTGAGTTTCTCAAAGCTTCAGCCCAGTTAGAAGATTGAACCTGTATCAAACTGTGAGATGCCAAATTCAAAGTCCCAGTTATTCTGATATGATAATGGCTCACTGGCTGCCGTATGGCATTCTCATGGCTGAATGGTAATGAAAAACTTATCGGACCAAACAGAAGAATTGTTGATTACTGAAGACTTTACCTGAGGAATGTGTTTTACATTGTCCGGATAGAATAATTTCCTGATTATCATAATGCCAAATTCAGCCAAAGAAAAATAACAGGGCCAATACCAAAATAACAGGAAAAATGTGGCCAACTTTAGAATCACGCAAGAAATATGATTTTCTCCTGTGATTTTCTGAATCCCATTGATAATGAAATGGTCAAGCCATAGGGACTGAATGGCTGAAGCTGTGCAATTGTGCTCTTCTCACCATCTTAATTTAAAAACCGTTAAATTTAAAAACACAATGCAATAGGTATGGTCTTCGGTGCGTTACCATACAAAGTTGAGGTTTTGCACCATTTTAAGTGCATCACCTTGTTCAAGTAAGGACATCAGCCGGAAAATATCACACATATCAATCATTTCAAACACTACTTTTTTCGAGTGCTCGTTTTATGAATTTTGCTATCAAAGTATCCTTTCGTTTTCTCAAGCGAGCTGATTGCCATGGTGATCAAAGTACAGAGAAACGTAGACGAAAGGCTCTGTAAGCAGACAGCCGTAGACTTTGTAAGTTAATGCTTAAGGTTCCGCAAAATTGGCTGTGGATTGTTTAGGAAATTTTCTAATTGTGTTTTTTAGAGGCGCGTGTGTGTTTTCGTGTGATAGACGGTTCAGAAATTTGTGTTTTGGGAACTGACCTGTAGTGCGTTTTTGTAAGAAATTTTTTGTGATTGAGTTTTTGTTTCGGTGCTAGTGTTTTGTGTTGAAAACTGTGATATATGTGCTTGTCTTTAATTGTTTTTTATATTTTTCGTGTTTGAACCTTTCGAAGAATTATTCGTGCATTTCCGGTATTTGAAAATACACAGCAAAAGTGATTTAATAAAGCTGAGCCAGCTTACCCGCGCCCTTTGAACACGGATTTGGTGCACATTTTTGTTTTAACCATGTTGAACAATTAATTATCAATCAAGTGTTTCCTTGATATATCTGATCAACCGAACACATAGTGCCCGGGAACGGAATTTTACAACATTTAGAACCATTTTGCAAAACCAGTTTTCCTTTTTTCCAATCGAGTTGGTTTCCCCAGGTCAACTGTGATTGCTATAGTGATCCTTCAGTTTTTCCCCAAGGAATCTGATTGCTATGGTGATGCAATGCAATGCAATGGGATGAGCGTTTTGAGAATTTCCATACAAAACTGTGGTTTGGCATCGATTTTAGTGCGTTACTTTATCCAAGTAGGAGCGTTATCCTTGGAGCGTGACGTTAAGGATTTTTTATAATAAGATAACTTGTTTGGAGTAAATGATGTAGGGAGTAATGGTGCGGTTTGCTTTCTTTTGTGATAAATGTTGGGTTTCTGCTGCTGGGTTATGGAAGCTAAAAGTAAACAAAACAAAACAAATTTTTTAATCAATTAAAAACAAGTAACCTTTCGGTCGATTCTTTAAACTTACGAATATTGTTTCATCTGTTCATTGTAGTCTACTTTCGCCCAGGTTGCGAGCTGTTTGTAGACTGCTTTGCTCTCTGCGGAAAGCAGCTTGTACTTTTTGCCCGCTTTCCGAAGCAGCTCGGCCTGAAAACGAGAAGAGAATTGAAAAAAATGTTGCAACCATAATCCTTTAGCGACCACATCCACCGCAGCACTTACCCAAGTTAGTTCCGGATGCTACGATTTTAGCATCCGGAGGTTTGCTTTTATGAAAAGGTTGTATTCATTTGGTGGATGTTTCGGCTTCTCTGCCAAACACGCCTGAATCTCTTTCTTCTGCACAATGCAGAGCATTTCGTCCAGGGTCCGATGCTTATCAATTTTGTGTAGCAACAATTTTGTCGCCACTTCCGCTTCTTCGGCCGTGTGTTTGCCGACAGCGACGCAAGACCAATTTATTTTCTTAAGCCGGACGTCGGCTTTTTTGTCGTCATATATTTTTTACGTAGCTCTTTTTGCAGGTGGCGTAAGGATGTCTGCCAAACAACATCATGTACAGAACTACTCCCGATGTCCATGTAAGGAGTAATGGTGCGGTTTGCTTTCTTTTGTGATAAATGTTGGGTTTCTGCTGCTAGGTTATGGAAGCTAAAAGTAAACAAAACAAAACAAATTTTTTAATCAATTAAAAACAAGTAACCTTTCGGTCGATTCTTTAAACTTACGAATATTGTTTCATCTGTTCATTATAGTCTACTTTCGCCCAGGTTGCGAGCTGTTTGTAGACTGCTTTGCTCTCTGCGGAAAGCAGCTTGTACTTTTTGCCCGCTTTCCGAAGCAGCTCGGCCTGAAAACGAGAAGAGAATTGAAAAAAATGTTGCAACCATAATCCTTTAGCGACCACATGCACCGCAGCACTTACCCAAGTTAGTTCCGGATGCTGCGATTTTAGCATCCGGAGGTTTGCTTTTATGAAAAGGTTGTATTCATTTGGTAGATGTTTCGGCTTCTCTGCCAAACACGCCTGAATCCCTTTCTTCTGCACAATGCAGAGCATTTCGTCCAGGGTCCGATGCTTATCAATTTTGTGTAGCAACAATTTTGTCGCCACCTCCGCTTCTTCGGCCGTGTGCTTGCCGACAGCGACGCAAGACCAATTTATTTTCTTAAGCCGGACGTCGGCTTTTTTGTCGTCCTCCGCCGGCAAAATGGCTCGAAGCTGGAGGACCAAATCAGCGTACTCGGCTTCCGTCCACTGTTCGGCAGCAACGTTTCCAAAAACCGCACCTTGTTCGATCTCCGCCGATCCGAACAAATCCTCACTTGCGTTAATCAAACTCGAGGCCATTTTCTCTGGAGTAAAATAGGTTGCGTCTGCTTTTTTCGTCCGTAGGCAGGCGTCTGTAAAATGGCGTCGGTTTTTTTGGCAGGTACATTGAGTCGATTCTCTGTCCTGCTTCTGCTGGACAACTGAAATGTCAGTTGAACGAAAAGGAATTTATTATTTTTCAATAGCTCACAAACAAAATCAAGAAAACGTTGTTTCTTTCAACGTAAATGTTCCGATATTGTTGCGACCATGTGGAAGAATCATCATAAAATTAATTATAACGACTAGAGTGAGCAACTTATTTCAAAACAAGAATAATAATTAATTTGTTCATTGGTTTTCATTATTCTCGTTGGAGAACTGAACCCACACTTTGTAAACACGACAATTGTCTTCAATTTCATTCGAAAAAAATATTTGTTTCTGCTGTAACAGACTTTTTTTTAATTTACATCTGCGCATATATAATAAAAATGAATCTTTTGGTGTCCAAATTACCTTTCCAAATAATTTCCGTTCAATCCGAATTTATTATTTTCCCCAAAAAGAAAGCACACGCCTTGTCAATGCGACACATCCGATCCATGATTGTCAAATAAAGTTAGAACACACCTCTTCCTCCTAACTCGTTGGGGATTTGTAGGTTTGTCAATTGCTCAAGCTGGTGCATGCTGATTGGATATATTGATGTTTTTCAAGAATAATTAGGTTATTGAGTTCGATCGCGCATTTATAGAACCGATAAACAACTTTTGTAAAGTAGGTCAGCCTCATTACCAACACTTATTCAACCACCTGTAAACTAGCCCTAAGAAACCGTATAAATAAATCGATACCGAATAGACCACAGAACTATTCGGTGGACACTGATCGGACGTGGTCGTAATGCCGTCGCGCATCCAGTAAGCTAAAAACTTCTGAGTTTTCATCTGAGTTCAAGTTTTACACGATGACAAACCCTCCGCTTCGATAAGTCCGCGACCGCGAGTGGTTTCACGCAGTATGCGTTGATATAAGGTGACCACGAGTTATGGATACCGATTAAAGATATACACCACAACATAATTTTTATTTTTCTGGTGATAGACATTTCACACTTGAAAAATTGGTTTTCTTATCATTATGTTTGGTATAAATTGATAAGACCAATTTTGTGTCATCTAATATATAAAAGTCACCGTTGTCTGTATATAAATATGTATGTATGTGCTCGCATCACGCCAAATCTACCGGGTTGATTTACACAAAACTTGGCTGGGAGGTAGCTAATTTTACAGGGTTGAGTTATTTGAACTTCGTTTGTTGATATCCTTATACCTCCCTACCCCTCCCGAACACCTACCCTCTAAAATTAATGAAAAACAATTATAGTTCAACAACTATTGAACGAATTTTCACAAAAATTAGTACACATGCTGCTTACGCAGGGATATAGCATAGAAAAACGTTAGGTGTTAACCGGTTATCTTAAAAAATAATTTTATTGACAACAGGTGAACCTGTTGCCTCGAAAGTCCGAATTACACTGATCGATTCTTATTAACTAAGGGCTGGAGCTAGCCTCCGCGTCTCCTATTCTTATTTCTTTTCTTTCTGCACGTGCTGCATCGGCTGGTCGCTCAGCTGGTCGCCGTTGGTCGCTTTCCGCTGACTCTGCTTTGCAAGTACGGTGCCCTCGGCTGGTGTTGCGTTGCTGACGCTGCTTGGCGCTGGTACGGTTGTTCGTTGCCATGCGGTCATGCGGTGTCGATGAACTGCTTGCCGTGCAGTTATTATTTGGTGCATACCGTAACTCCTCCGGGGGGTGAAGAAAGGGCGTCCACGTCCGTCTTTTGTTTGTCGCCTGATACGCCTGATGATTTTGGTAGTTTTTTATTCCTGGGTTTCGACTTCTTTTGTTGCACTTTATGTTTCCAGCAACAGATGTAGATAATCGCCGCCATCAGTACCACTGTAGAAGTAGATAATCCTCCGAGAATGTTAAGAATCCAATGTTGGTGGTTGTACTGCTTGAGGTTCATCAGTTGAAGTTTCTGCCTGTTTTCTCTTGTAAGGTTGCTTAGCCTGGGGATGCTGTGGTGTTCTATGATAGTTCTGTTGATCATCAAGTGGGGGAATGTGCCCTGCAGCTCTTTTATGTTGCTCGTCTCTTCTCGGTACTCGAAGGTTTGGTTGTTGATCGTTATGCTGCAGTTGTTGAACTTTATAAGGAAATTTCCGGAGAGGGATCTGTTGTGAGGTCCGCAGCTTGAATGGATGGGAAGATTCTTGGCGTTATTTATGAGGATTCCATTATTAAAAACCATACTTGTAAAGGTGTTGTGATCTTCTGTTGCGCGACAGTGGCTTACTGTTCCTGTTATCAATCCTTGAGCGCAACTGTCTTTGAGCAACTGGATGTAGTTTGGTTTTTGAATGTACTCATCTGGGTGTGACGTCGTGAAAATTGTGTTTCCTGTTTTTATGACGAACTTCGGGGTGTCAATTATAATTGTGTCGTTAACAACGAGTGGAAATATCTGGATTATCTCGGATTGGGCTTTCTGTAGTTGTGGTACTTCTAGGATGTAGAGTAGTAGGTTTTTGTGAGAGGCGATTTTCGGTGTTGCGTATTGCAGTGCCTGATCTGGGTAGGTGATTTTAATGCCTTGCTCGTGTAGTAATGTTTTGATGTATAGGATCTCTTTTAGAGTTAATAATTTGCTGTCGGGTAAGGCGATGCGTGTTCTCAGTATCGCATCCTGGATCTCGACGAGAATATTATTCAGTGCGTCTGTATAAAGTAGCAATTTTATCGCCTCATATTCCTCTAACAGAACTTTGTTTTCTGAATTTTGTTGAGCAATAAGCTGGTTTACCGTGTTGCTAATTTCTTCGATGCGGTTGGTTATCATTTGATTTATCTTAATTTGGTGGTTGTTTTCCTGGATGAGTTCATTAGTGGTTTTGTTGATTATTCGTAAATCTTCGGCGTCCGGACTTCCCGCCAGCCACTTCCATGCTGATCCCAGCTTGTCCCAGCGTCGCTTCCTTCTACGTTCGACCGGTTTAATCTGGAGCAGGTTACTGTGCAGTTCCCTAGTTTTGCGTGTGACCAACTGTGAGATTGGTAACGCTGAATCTAACTTCCTAGCTAACTTGTTGAATACAATTACATTAGTTTCTAGGGTTGTTAAGTTTATAGGGTGAACAATTTTAATGAGCCCGGTTTGAATTTGGCATTCTTTGTAGTGAATTAATAGTACGGGGTCTTGGTGGAGGTTCCTTATTTCCATATTGAATCCAAGTGTTATAGCGCACATCGAGATGATGATGATGGTTAGATAACCTATAGATGGTTCTTGATTCTGCAAAGGGATTTCAATATGTTTTCTTTAGTCTTTTTATGTTGGATTTGTGTCTTTTGATATTCCTTTCGTTCAAAAATGTTTTGTTTCTTATATCATGTGCCGAAGTTTCCTTAGCTCTAGCGTCTTTCTTACATCTAATATTAGGTATTACAAAAACTTCCTGGTTTTCCGAAAGCTCTGGGGGGTCCTCCTTACATGGGTTTTGCTTGGTTTGTTTTTGTTGTGCCTTATGCATATTGATCTTAGCTTCGTTAAAAATTTGGTTGGCTTTATTTACGATGTCGATAGGGTTGGTGTTATTATTGTTGTTGAAAATGATTTCGTTCGGTGTAAATGAGGTTGATGAATGGACTGAGTTGTTGTACAGTGCAACGGATACTTTTATCATTGATTTTGTTCCCATATGTTCGAATTTATGCTTGTTGCTATTGAATATTTCTATTATGGTAGAGTGTGCTCTTTCGATCTGACCGTTTGATTCGGATGAGGATGCATACGCTAATGAGGATCCTGCTTGCGAAATAAAGTTTTTCAATTGAATTGATTGGAACGTTGTCTCGTGGTCCGTGACTATTACTTTTGGGATACCGAACGTAATAAAATATTTGGTTAAGGCTTTTTGGACATCTGTAAGATTTTTTGTTTTCATGTAAAAAAGTTGTAAATGTTTTGAGAATGAATCAATGAGGGAGAGAAAGTTACATTTGTCCATTATGAAAATGTCCATGTGTACGCGTTCCATGGGTTTATCTGTGATTGGACGTGGTGAAATTTTAATATTATATGGTTTGCGTTCATATTTGTGCCTATTGCATACTCTACATGAATTCACGTACATATTTATAAGTTTGTGCATGTTCGGAAAGTAAAAGGAGCGCTTTAATTGATTCTCTACTTCTGAGATACCGCGATGTGCTCGCTCATGCTCGTTAATTATAATTTGGTTTTGTCTTTCTTCATTTTGAACGTCTTCGATTAACTTGGTTGTGAAAACAAAATGACCTTTTTCGCCAAAATTTTCTCTGAAAGATTCTTGGATAAGGAGCATGAGTGATTCCGGAGCCAGAATGGCTGTTTGCTTACCATTATGGTATGATTTGAGAAAGTTTGTTACGTCCTGTGGGGTGTAGCTCGGCTGTGCGATGGTGATTCGTCTGTGGTTTTTGAATAGTGTCTCTTGGATGATCGTCGTTATTCCTGAAATCTTGAAGATCAGCTGGTTCTTGTAATAGTTGATGGGCCTTTCTACAAAATGGATATAAAAATCGTTAGAATCTTCTGCAGAATGCATTGTTTGTGATTCGGAAATGTCTTCCGGTTGGGGGGAATTGTTTGTATTGGTTATTCCGTCTTCTTGGTCCGGTGGATCTGTGGAATTAGAAAAAGCGTTATTGTTTGTCTCATTAACGTTTGCTTCAATGGGCATTCTACTTAGCGCGTCTGCCACAACGTTGGATTTACCTTCCCTGTATTTAATATCGTAATCATAATTTTCTAGGTCTAGGCGCCATCTCAAAATTTTAGGGTTCTTGTCTGATGTTTTAATGAATGTAAGGGGCTTATGGTCTGTTATAAGTAAAAATTTTTGACCATACAAATATGGTTTGAATTTATTTACTGCCCATATTATTGCTAACGCTTCCTTCTCGTTGGTGGCATACCGTGATTCCGTGTCCGTTAGCGTGCGGGAAGCAAATGCTATCGGTCTTTCGACTTTATCCTGCATTTGGGATAAAACTGCCCCTAATGCGAAACCAGATGCGTCCGTTGTGAGAATGAAGGGGTGTTCAAATTGCGGATAGGCCAAGATTTGATCAGTGGATAATACTTGTTTGAGTTTGTGGAATGCATCTGAGTATGATCTATCTTGAAGGTCAATCGCTGAATCTGTCTTTAAATATTTTGTCATTGGTCGTGTTATTTTCGAAAAATCTTTTATAAACCTTCTGTAATATCCAACTAACCCAAGAAATTATTTTATTTCTTTAGGGTTTTTTGGTAGTGGCCATTGAATAATTTTTTCAATTTTATCGGGGTTTGGCTTCACGCCTTCGGGGGTTATGATGTGTCCTAAGAATTCGGTTTCTTTCTTAAAAAATTCACACTTGTCCAGTTGGATCTTTAGATTAAATTCGGACAAACGTTTCAAAACTAGTTGGAGGTTTTCGAGGTGATCTTTCAGATTAAACCCTGTGATTACTATGTCATCGAGGTATACGAAACATTTTGTTCCAATGTAATCCCTAAGGATATCGTTCATTGCTCTCTGAAAGGTTGCAGGAGCGTTTTTTAGACCAAATGGCATACGGGTAAACTCGAAATGCCCTTTGTCCGTAGAGAAAGCTGTTTTTTCAATGTGTTTTGGGTCCATTGGAATTTGATGGAACCCTGCTTTTAGGTCGATTGTAGTGAAATATTCAGATTTACCTAATGAATCTAATATTTCTTCGATTTGTGGCATTGGATACTTATCGTCAATGGTATGTTCGTTAAGTTTCCTATAGTCGATCACAACTCGAATTTTTCGTTTGCCTGAAGCATCGAGCTTCTTTGGGACCACCCATATGGGAGAAGAGTATGGGCTTTTGGAGGGTTGAATTATGCCGTTATCGAGCATTTCTTGGATTTGTTCTTGGACATCTTGTTTGAAGTGGTGTGGATAGCGATAGTTTTTAGTGTATATGGGCACGTCATTTGTTGTTAAGATTTTATGTTTGGTGGCTGATGTGGCTGTTAGCTTCTCACCCTGTTTCAGCACAACCGATTGGTGTTTGTGGAGGACTTGGATCAATTTTGATTTTTCCAAAGGTGAAAGATGGTTGGTCCTAATGATACTGGCTATTTCTTCCTCCGAAATATCGTTTGGATTTTTAATTGGCATGGGTGAAATAGTTTCGAAGTTGTTTACTGATAGTTTAAGTTTGGGTAAGTTTTTAATGTTTTTTGAGGTCGAAATTACGTTTATGGTGGTTTTGTTGTTTTCAGCTCTATAGAGTCCAGGGGTAATGAGTGTGTTTTTGTGAAGCTTTTGGTACGAAGGTACGAGCCAGTCACCATCATTTTTGGTTTCAATTGTGACCAAGTGGTTATAAATTTGCTTCGCTGGGTAAAATTTCGAATAAGAAAGTTGTTTGTTAAGAAGAGTTAATGTGCCGTTTTCGTAATCGATACGTGCTTTCAACTTTGCCAAAGTTTCGGAACCGATTAAACCGTCAAAGAAATAATGGAATTTCAAGACATAAAATGAAAAGGGTTTAAAGGCACCATTGAAGAGATCGATTTTACCTCTTTCTGAAACGTTGCTAGTTCCTTTAACATTTTTGATGATTGTGTCTGGAACTGTGTGTGTGTTGGGGAGAATACCTGGCGCAATTATATTTTTGTTTGCTCCTGAATCGATTAAAATGTTTAAAACCTGTTTCGTTTTCGGGTGTTTTAGCTTCAAATAAGGTAGGTAGTTTAAGCTGGATTGTGTTTTGCTGAGACCACATGAAAATTTAGGTCCAATTCATCATCGGATTCGATGTCTGATTTTGGGTTTTCAGACTCTTCATCCTCGGGTGTTATTTCGTGATTATTGATAGTCTTTCTGTTAAGCGTAAGTCGGCTTCTGGTTGTTGTTGCATCCATAGCCTCGGAATCGTTCCGTTCGTGCTGTTGGGTTTCTTGCCTATATGGTTTACTAGCTTGATTGTAATTGGATCGGTGTTGTTGGGGTTTTTCGGTGGTTTTGAAATCGGGTTCTCTTTGTTTATGATACTTTTTAGGTTCAGATGCCATGCTTCGCGCTGTCTTTTCTTTTGATTTAAACTTACACAGGAATGCGTATGCGTCCTCTGTGTCTTTGGGTCTGGCTGCTTGAGCATAGCCAAAGTAAGGCTCGCTCAATCCTGAAATAAAGGCAGCCAGGGCATCTTCCTCAATGAACGCGTTTATAATATCCCAATTTTTCCTGTAACTTTCGTTTTGTTTGGCCAAATTCTTGATGCTCTGAACGATTTCTTTTGATTTGTGGTAGTACTTTGCCACACTCATTCCTTCTGTCATTCTAAATTGCCATAATTGGCACTTATATGTCGATAACTCCTGGCGGTCGCCCAAAGCGTTGGTTAAAATGTCTTTCACACTTCGGAAGTCGTCTGGGTTACCGGCAAGACATATTATGTCTTTTGCTTTCCCTTGGATTTTATTAATCACCGCGGTCACATACATCTTAAATTGTATTTGTGACACGTGTGCTTCGAATGCATCCAGGGTTTCCTCGGCTGTTGTCAGCCAGTGGTTCAGCTGCTTTGGGTTACCATCAAAAGTCGGTAACATTTTTATTGGGTCGGGAATTTTAAAAAGATATTCCACATTGTGGCCCTGCGAACTTCTTTGAGTTTGTTCTTGTGGTGGGTTAGAGCCCGCCTGGTTTTGGATTTGCGCGAAAAGGGACGAGTGTTCCTCTTGTTTCGACGCTAGATTTTGCATCAACGCCATGAGCGCTGACATCTGTTGGTGAACCTCTTCAAGTGTCATGTTTGTTTCTTTGAGGGACAAGTTCGACAAAGAAGGAACGTTTCGAATTGGAATGTGTGCAAATTCTCCCGATTCAATCGAGGTCACACTTTCTTCCGAGTCCGAAGAATCGCAACTGCTGTTCTTGATTCCTCTGAACAGGTCACGAGTTCTTTCTAAAGCGGTTCGCTTTTTGGATTCCTTTGACATAAAGGAGTGAAATTTTCTGAGTCAGACGTTCTCTTAAAACTCGTCTGAACTCCCAAAATAGCAATTCTCTTAGAACTTTGCTTATTTTGGTTGGGAAGAAAGCTTCTCTTAGAACGGCTTTCTTTCCAGGTGACAAAATCCTATACAACTTCGTAAAATCTTCCGAGTCAAACGTTCTCTTAGAACTCGTCTGCACTCCCAAAATAGCAATTCTCTTAGAACTTTGCTTATTTCGGTTTGGAAAAAGCTTCTCTAAGAACGGCCTTTCCCAAGTGAAAGAATCTTATTCGGCGGTCTAAGTTTGTCACTTGATGAGAAATTAACTCACCTGTTTTGCTGTCGTGGTTGTGGTGGTGGTCGCGGGTTGCTCTGGTCCGTGTCGTGCGGCGAAGCCTCAACTCCGATCACCCCTCTACGATGAAATCGGATGCTTTCACTAATCACTTGCTACTCGCGGGCCTACTTTAATGCGGATTTACGAATCCGTATTTTTGCACTGTTTTTCACTTCACTGGAACCAGCCCGGACGGCTGCGCCAAAAACGTTAGGTGTTAACCGGTTATCTTAAAAAATAATTTTATTGACAACAGGTGAACCTGTTGCCTCGAAAGTCCGAATTACACTGATCGATTCTTATTAACTAAGGGCTGGAGCTAGCCTCCGCGTCTCCTATTCTTATTTCTTTTCTTTCTGCACGTGCTGCATCGGCTGGTCGCTCAGCTGGTCGCCGTTGGTCGCTTTCCGCTGACTCTGCTTTGCAAGTACGGTGCCCTCGGCTGGTGTTGCGTTGCTGACGCTGCTTGGCGCTGGTACGGTTGTTCGTTGCCATGCGGTCATGCGGTGTCGATGAACTGCTTGCCGTGCAGTTATTATTTGGTGCATACCGTAACTATAGATTAAAATTTCATTTTTCTAGGGGAAGGGAAAAGGGAGGCTCCCATACTACCCCCTACTTTTATTTATTTCGCAGTATTTGTGGTTTCTAAATCGAATGGCGTCACTCATAAAGTTCAATTTTGGCCCAGACTCCCTATACCCTCCTCCTCTTCGGTAAAAAAAAAATAGCAATGCTCAAAACGAAAAACGTTAATTCTTATCACACGTATGCAGCGCAAAATCTACTAAGTGTATCCGTGCCAAACTTGGTTGGAGTGTAGCTAATTTTTCTTTCGAATGCCCTCCTTCCCTTCCCCCTACAGAATACCTATGCCTTAGAAAGATGAAAAATAATAATATATCAACAATTATGGAATAGATGTTTACAACATTTGGTACACATACTATTTTAATATGTAGCCATATTGTGATAATATTTCATTCATTTGACGGAAGGGGTAAGGGAATACCATCCTACCCCCTGGCTCAACAACGCCAAGTGTGCGCCACGATCGGTCAACGACCCAAATGACCGACTTTACTTCATGGGAAAATAATTTTCATTCCGTTGAATACCAGTGCGGAAGCGAAGAACGAACTGAGCAGGCTGACCGTGAATTATGAATTGGTTCTATCAAGGTCAGGGTCGCTCGGTTGCGTGGCTGGAATTCGGCGGAAAAAGAACCGTTAGTATGATTTGCGCGTCACCGTTACAACATTGGTGGCATTGACCTTCCAGGAGAAACCAGTTCGGTACTGTAGCATACCGGTTGTGGCGTACTTGGCGCATACGTTTGACTGCTAAAATTCGGAGAAAAATTAACCGTTGGTTAAACTAGGTCACAGCCATATCCCCTTCGTTTACTGCTTCTTTTACTTACACTAATGTTATAGATTGCCCTTGAATGTGGAGTAATGGTATTACTAGCTTGGCAAAAGCGGAACGTTGGCAGTCTTTTCTACCATATGGACCATATGGAGTTCCACCATGCCAAGAGCTTGCCAAAACAGTGCTTACCATGCCGGTCGGGGAATTACACGCGGTGGCCCATTTTTTGCACACTTTTTGTCACATACGTGCATCGGCCATATCGCCCTTTTCCATACCTCGGATCGAAATGCCGTATATGGACGAAAGATAGGCCTCGTGGCGATACACATGCGTGCCGAACATTGCTTTTCGCTAGCTCGTACGAAAAGTGAGTTTTTGGGTATACGGCAGTTTACCATGCATATTTACCTTGCCTTTTGCTCACCATACTATGCAAAATTTTTAATTACAATGACAGGGTGTTCGAGATAAATTTGATAGTTATTGAGGGAATAGGAAAGGAATTTTTATGAAATTTATGTTAAATACTAGCTCGAAGCCCCGACGAAGCTCGGGGAGGAAAAATGTGACTAAAGTTTTTATTCTTGGTTCACTTTCTGAGCTAGATTCAGATTGCCTACAGACATATAAGTAGCTGTGATATCACGCGGAAATTTTCTTTCATCAATAGTCTAGGGGGCAAAGTGCATGGGTGTTGTTCCGGAGGATTGGAGTTCGAATCTAGGCTAGGAAAAACTTTTTTGTTGACGGTTGTAAACATTTTTTTTCATATTTTTTTTTTAGATATTTAATGTACTTTTTCAAATCTGAATTTTTTTTTATAAACATGGTATTTATTTACGCTTGTAAAAACAATTTTCCTTACGTACTATTTAACAATATTACATGTTGGACGAGAAAAGACGAAAAAACATGATTTTCCATATACAGAACACTATTACAGGGAACATGTAAGGACATCTACATCAATCGCAACATCATTGTTTCCAATGATGTGGATGATGTAGTTTGCAAAGACGGAAAGTATTGCACTACGTGTACCCGCTCTTATCCTGTTTAGAGCGGGCCAGTGCAGGTCGGAGAAACGAAAATGGTACCCTGGAGCAACTTGTTGCAGTCGCGTCTGCAGGATGTCCCAAGCTAAAGCAACGCGAGGGCATGCTGCAAACTTGTGCTCCAGGGTCTCAACAGCGAGACAAAACGGACATGATGATGTGTCGGCTCTGCCGGCACGGAAAAGATGCTCCCCGTGTCGTATCTTCCCGTTTGCCAGCAGGTATAGGGCGGAGCGTTGTGCTGACGTCAGCCTCCTAGAGCTTATGTTTCCCCACACTCTTCTCCACAGCGTGTGTGGGGAAGCTCCAACCACCCTTGGGTCCGGAAGGGCGTTTGTTGCTGCGCGTCGCAGACCACGTGTTGTTGGCGTTCGTCTGAGGGCCTCTGGAACGTATGCCAGATGCTGGATAACCTTGCGGAGGCAAGGTAAGGACGACGGGACGGAGTTGGTGTCGGGTGGGTTCCCAACATTGGCGATGTGCTCGGACCCGATCACCAAGCATCCCTGCTCCGCAAGGTACCGGTTTGTTATCAGCGCTTGTGTGGTGATGGTGGGGATGTGGAGGTTTAGACCACCGCGGTCTCGTGGCAACGCTAGCTGGTGGAGTGGTACGCGGATGCCACCAGAGCCGTTCCACAACAGTGATCCGATCATGTGAGAGACCTTTGCCACGTCCTGCTGCCGAGCGCCACAGACCGACGCGACAAACCACAGCCTGGGGAGCAAGAAGGTGTTAAGCAGCAGCACCTTTTGGGCCAGGTTCAGGTCTCTCACACGATGAAGCCAGACCAACTGCCGGAACTACTGGATCACCACGTCCCAGTTGTGCGCCATGGCCTCGCGGATGTTGTTGGAAAACAAGATCCCAAGGAGCCGTAGACGCTCCTCGGTGCGTAACCATGGGACGTGGATCCTCGTTGCTGGAGTGACGTGTCCGATGTCGATCGCGATGGTCTTCCCCACGTTCAGTTTGGCCCCTGAGCACAGGCCGAACGCCTCGAACGCCTCTCTGACCCGCTCGATTTTGAATGAGGAGGAAGTAATCACTGAGACATCGTCGGCATATGCATTGACCAGGTGAAGCGACCCAGCTGGTCCACCACCCTGCCTTCCCCTAACCCTTCCCGCCGAAGCCTGTAATCGACATCTCTGCCTGCACCAATGCAAGCCGTACCCATGAGCAGCGTTCAGCCAACACAACGCAAGACTAAGAATCCGCCAACCGCCACCTTCACCCGCGCCCACGCAGCGAAGACAGTAACGGTCGTATGAAGCGCCTAATCGCCACCACGGAAGACAACCACCGTCAGCAAAACACCGTAGGTCGCACCTGCCAAGCGGCCGCCCGTTAAAGAATGCACCGAGTCAGGTTACATCCTGCGCGCATCGCTTTGACCAAGATTCTAGCTGGACAGGAGAAGGCGGGTCACGACGCGTTTCGCCAACGACGCGTCGAAACAAAGCCAGAGCACGCGTCAGCAGAATGCAGCCGCAACAACACCGCCTGGTTATGGAATGCTCCGAGAGGCGCGAATGTATGCGCCGAATGCACGGAACCCCGACAGCGTCGATTCGGGTTACATCATGAGTACGTCGCCTAGGCTAGGAATCCAACTGGACAAGATAATTCCTGTCGCGACATGTTCCGATCGACGAATCAATGCAAACAAAATGATGGAAACGCTGCGGTAGCTGGTTTCCTTTCGAAACGTGGGAAGCGCTGCGGTAGCCGGTTGGGCACATCGGATATGTTGGGCGAAGCCGTGAGGGTTGGTCAACGGGAGAATGATGAAGGGTATCGGGCCAGCGGGGTTAGCAAAATAGGATATAAGGACCCAAAACATTAGAATAAAGGCTCCCAGTTGGCTCAGTTTGGCTCGGAGTTTGGACCTGGAAGTGCCAGGGAACAGTAGAATCCGAAATTTGTCGACTTTTATCTACAGGTCCTCACGTCGTCGGTCCGTTTCTTCGCCGTTCGAAAGTCTGCTTCGTTCTCAACGGTTAAAGTTTAAGGAAATCGGCAGAAGCCATTCTGCCTGGCCACTCGGGTCGTTTCATTTGGTGACAGCGGGGGGATACTTATCCCAGTATCATTTAGTAGTGACCCGGTGGGTCGCGAAGGTGATACAAGTGAAGTAAAGTGAAAAAAAAATAGTGACGTTCAACAGGAAGACAATAAGTGTGAACAAAGAAAAATTAGTGAAACATTTGTGAAACTTATAGTGTGGAAATAGTGAGTGCATTAAAAAAAAAAGAAAACAAAAAGACAGTAGCAGTACGGCGAGAATCCTTCCAGTACGCAGAACAGCAGTAAGCAGAATCTACAAACGCAGAACAACGAGTCGCTGCATTTCATACACAGGAAAGCGGACAACGGAGAATCGACCAGCGCGGACAACGGAGATCTACCCCTGAGATGAAAGCAACGCTACTGGGTTTATGGTGAGAATAGTGCCTTCCTGGGGTCAACAAAATTGTGAGCCAGCAGCATTAGTTTTTTTTTGCTGTTCTTTTTTTTATTGTCTTTTGATGAGAGAAAGACGACTTCGCAGTGAACAAGCTGAAAGAAGTAGGAAATGCAGGTAGTCGCAATAATTGGAGTTAGCTCCCTACCTATTAAAAGTGAAAGAGCCAATATATAGTGTACCAATTGCACCCAGTCTTAGAGAACTCGGGGAACATAGTGAAAACGGTTTCACCGAAAACAATCCGAGTGAGAAGATTAATTTACGGGCGTGAACATGAGTGTAGCAAGAGATTACTCGATCACGAGTGTGATCGCACGTATTCCTGAGTTTCGAGGCTCAGCTGATGAACTCGAGCAGTTCGTTAACCAGATAGACCGGATACATGAGCGTAATCTTGTAGAAGAAGATATACTACTTGATATAGTTTACTCTAAATTGAGAGGTGATGCAGTGAGACACTACTCTCGGATTAAAGCTGGTACATGGGCAGACCTAAAAGAGCTGCTTTGTCAGGAATTAGGAGTACAATATAGTGTTGAGGCTATATTCCACCTAACCGAAACATTATGCCAAAAGCCACAGGAAACATTCCGGAAGTATAAAGATAGGGCCCGACAAATTGCGGAGTTGGTGACATCGTATGCACCGGACAACGAAGCTTTGATGGAATATGCAAGTCGGCATATAAAACATCATTTTGTTACGGGGTTGAATGACGAAAATTTAAAAGTGCTAGCACTTATGCAAAACAATATGAAACTTGAAGCCCTCATGGATTTTTTAGAAAAGATGCATGAAAATGTTGATCGGGTTACAGAAGCGACAAGACGATTGAAAGCAGCGCAGGCACCTTACCCACCATGGGACGGATATCGTGACTATGACTACAATCGTGATACAGGGTTTTCCAATGTGTACGATGATAGGAATACGCCAGGTTGGCAGGATGGCAGATATTATGAAGAGCACAGACAGTATCAACAGCCTTTTGAAAATGAATGGCAACAAGCCGATCACAGCGAGGGAGATTACAATAGAAAAGATCATAGAGACGAAGGGAGTCAGGCTGGGCACGTTGATAACATGGGGCCTGACATCAGATACGCATACGCAGATACGAGGGATATTCCACCACAAGGAAACCACCGAAGAAAAGTAAGATTTTTTAATAATCCGGGGAACGAAGGTAATGATGGATTCGATTCAAAAAACGAATAGCTGGGGAACCCGAAAGCCCGCGGAGATTCTCCAAATTTCAAAAAAATTTGGTAAAGGAATGGAAGTTTAACTTATTAGGACAAGTATTCAAAAAACAGGGCAGTAACAATAATTTACAACAGAAGAGTTATACAGAGACAGGAACAAGAAAAACAGAATCAGCTATACAAGTGCATCATCCGTTGAGCTCGTCTTCAAACAGACAAATGAATGTCACTTTGTCTACCGTAGCAAACCCATCATACAGTACCGAATATGTTATAGATACTGGTACAGAGATGAATCTGCTAGACTACAAAATGGCACAAAGGATAGGCGTAGCTCGATTGGATTTATCAGACCAAACGCGGTTAGAGGTAAAACCAGGTCTCAATATATCGTTGATAGGAGTGTGCACTGTTGATCTACTTTTGGGAAATGCTGTGTACCCCACCAAATTTCACGTAGTAATAGGGCTAGAAAGCTCGTCAGCTCGTTTAGGTATGGAATTCATCAGTCAATATGTGGATGTGATAAACCTTGGACAAAAACACGTAGGATTTATTAACGGCATTCTTAAGCATACCATTTCAAACAAGGAAGAAGAGCAGAAGAAGTTAGAAGAAGATCAAATAAAACAACGAGATGAAGAAAATGAGCAAACGATGGATGACACGAAGTTCGCATGCGATCATGAGAATCCTGAGAATGTCAAAACAAATACAGCAATAGATACGGAACCTTTGAACAAAATTACTAAGATTTGCCACAGCGTATTTCAAGCCAACAGAAAAATAAGCAAGGAGATAAAATCCGCACAGAACCGTATAGGTATTCGAAGGCTGCGAAGCCTCAGAACAAGAAACAAATTAAGAGAGTATCGTTACAGGAAATGGGGAGGTCAGACGAAAACCCGTGGATTTCTCCAACGTCAGCAATAAGTAAAAACGAGGACGTCGGGTGGATACACTTTTATCCACCCTAAATAATTATTGGGTTTGAGTAGTAAATTTGTAAATCGACACTGCAATGAATCGGCTAACCACAAGGAAAAATTAACGAAAAAAAAGAAAAAAAATACACGCATGAAGTAAAGAAAACTGACACTAAATACCGCTCAATATAGCGAAGGAGCCAAAGTTGCTCAAATAACGATAGCTAGGGACAGTTAAGACGCGACCGGAAACGCAAAGGAGCCAAACATGCTCAAGTAGGGACAGTTAGGGTCAGTTTAAAAGGCATTAGTCCTAGGGAACCGAACGGGTTATGGCCGAGGAGTATCCGTACTCCCGGATTCCTCTAACCAACGATTGTTTTAGGGCTGGGTTCAACTCCCAGTGCCCATTCGGATTCCGTAGGTTGCTAAGCAGAGAGAAAAGAAAAGAAGTAGTAGGCCGCTCAACATAGCGAAGGAGCCAGAGATGCTCAATATTATTGTAAAGGGGGAAAACCACGGACACCCACCTAAAAGACAGTAGGCCGCTCAACATAGCGAAGGAGCCAGAGATGCTCAATATTATTGTAAAGGGGGAAAACCACGGACACCCACCTAAAAGTCAGTATGCCGCTCAAGATTAGCGAAGGGACCAATGATGTCCAATATATTTGTAAAGGGGGAAAACCACAGACACCCACCTATAGGAAACTCATGCCGCTGGAATAGCGAAGATAGATATCAATGGGAAAACCGAAGACACCCATCAGTAGTAAGAATGTTGAAACAAACTACAAGCAGTAGAGACAGTTAGAAAAAAAAGGCTCAAACCTTAGTGGGAACGAACGGGTTATGGCCGAGGAGTATCCGTACTCCCGGATTCCTCTAACCAACGATTGTTTTAGGGCTGGGTTCAACTCCCAGTGCCCATTCGTTGCCCAGGGACAAGTAGCAAGAAGTGTAAGAAAAACAAAACCATATACCGCTCACGGATAGCGAGGAAGCCCAAGATGCTCGAAATTATTGAAAAATTGACCCACGGTCACCCACTCGAAAGGGAGTTATGATTAAGCATTGATGAAAAGATATTTTAACCTCGAGTAAGGATTAATCGTTGAAAAAAAAAACCATGAAATTGAGAACTAATAATAATAAGAATCGTAACTAAGTCGTCAACAAATTGCAACAGCAACAAGAAAAATATTAGTTTTAAACACCGGGCGCGCTACAACGGGAACATCCTCAACTCTCAAGGGCAGGACATCCCCGAAAGCCCCAACGCGCAACGACCGCACGCCACCACCTGTCGTATACGACCGCAAAGGGCAGGACTTCCCCGAAAGCCCCAACGTGCACCGATTTATCGTGCGCAACCACTAAGCGCACACCGACCTCAACAATCCGGATGTGCGAGGTCGGGCAGCTACATGAGACTCCTTGAAGGACGCTTGAAGGATGATCACCAAGCAGAAGATAACACCGTATCGGCAGCCGATGGGTCCACGGAGAACAACCTGATCCCGCCAGTTTCCAATAAGCTCCAGATCTTTCTACCTTCTTTTTTCTCAGATCTGTGAGCACGAATAAGTGTGGGGGAGGGCCCCACCGAACAACAAGTTGGCGAACCAGCCGTTTCGCTAACCACCGCCGCTCAGCTAGCTCAGATCTTCCTCTTCTAGGTAGATCTTTGAGCTCGAATAAGTGTGGGGGGGATGAAGCGACCCAGCTGGTCCACCACCCTGCCTTCCCCTAACCCTTCCCGCCGAAGCCTGTAATCGACATCTCTGCCTGCACCAATGCAAGCCGTACCCATGAGCAGCGTTCAGCCAACACAACGCAAGACTAAGAATCCGCCAACCGCCACCTTCACCCGCGCCCACGCAGCGAAGACAGTAACGGTCGTATGAAGCGCCTAATCGCCACCACGGAAGACAACCACCGTCAGCAAAACACCGTAGGTCGCACCTGCCAAGCGGCCGCCCGTTAAAGAATGCACCGAGTCAGGTTACATCCTGCGCGCATCGCTTTGACCAAGATTCTAGCTGGACAGGAGAAGGCGGGTCACGACGCGTTTCGCCAACGACGCGTCGAAACAAAGCCAGAGCACGCGTCAGCAGAATGCAGCCGCAACAACACCGCCTGGTTATGGAATGCTCCGAGAGGCGCGAATGTATGCGCCGAATGCACGGAACCCCGACAGCGTCGATTCGGGTTACATCATGAGTACGTCGCCTAGGCTAGGAATCCAACTGGACAAGATAATTCCTGTCGCGACATGTTCCGATCGACGAATCAATGCAAACAAAATGATGGAAACGCTGCGGTAGCTGGTTTCCTTTCGAAACGTGGGAAGCGCTGCGGTAGCCGGTTGGGCACATCGGATATGTTGGGCGAAGCCGTGAGGGTTGGTCAACGGGAGAATGATGAAGGGTATCGGGCCAGCGGGGTTAGCAAAATAGGATATAAGGACCCAAAACATTAGAATAAAGGCTCCCAGTTGGCTCAGTTTGGCTCGGAGTTTGGACCTGGAAGTGCCAGGGAACAGTAGAATCCGAAATTTGTCGACTTTTATCTACAGGTCCTCACGTCGTCGGTCCGTTTCTTCGCCGTTCGAAAGTCTGCTTCGTTCTCAACGGTTAAAGTTTAAGGAAATAGGCAGAAGCCATTCTGCCTGGCCACTCGGGTCGTTTCACAGGTCATCCTGGTCGCAGCAAATGCTTTCAAGCTCAGTGATCAGGGGATGAAGGTAGAGGACAAACAGGTGCATGGAAAGAGGGTCGCCCTGTCTGACGGAACGTTGGATGGGGAAGGAAGAGGACAGCTGTCCATTTACCAGCAGGCGGGAAAAAGACTGCTCTCCAATAGACCTGAGAAGGCTAACCAGCCGTGGATTGAATCCCAGGGAGGTCATGGTCGTCCACAGGAGGTCTCGGTCGACACGATCAAATGCCTGCGAGAGGTCAAAGGAAACGAGCTTGCCACTTTTCTTCCTCCTCCTTCAGATCCAGAATTCTCTCCTTAACCGAGAGAACAGCTTGAAATATATTTTGCGGCTTGTTGCTGCATTTTTGGGCTGGGGAAATTATCTGCCACTTGTCGATGATGCCACCGACCCGTAACTTCAAAATTCTCGCCAGCAGCTTATAATCTGTGTTAAGGAGAGAAATCGGACGAAAAGAGGGCATTGCACTCCCAGTTCTCCCCTTTCTCCCTAGCACTATGATGCCGTCGACGAAGCTTCGAGGAAATTCCCCGTGAAGGGCCTCGTTGAGGACGTACCCTAGCTCCCGTCCCACTATGTGGGATTCCGTCCGGGCCTGGTGACTTCCGAGGTGCCGATTTTTTGACTGCATCGAAGATTTCACTGAGCGTGATTTCCTCCATGCAGTCATTGTTGGCGTCACAGCCTTCCGGGATCGTCCGTTGTGGAGAAAAGGAGGGATTTAAGTCGTCCATTTGTCTGTTACTTGTACTGTCGGCCGAGTATAAGTCTTTGTACTGTGTGTACAAATACTCGGCGATCTCTTCCTTCACGGTGAGTGGAACGGAACCACCGTTGTCAGTCTGTAATTTGTCAATGACGGTTCGTTTCTTCTTCCGTTCTCCCAATTGGAAGGTGGAAACTCGTTCACCATCGACGAGGGTCTCATTTATTTTGGTGAAGTGTTGGGAAAAACGCCTCTGCAAGGAGAGCATTCTTCCCTTCACCAGCTTAATGGTTGCCAGCTCGTCGGGGTCGCTTGTACTTCTCGTTGGTCTTCCAACGAAAGAACAAAACAATCCTGGGTTTGACTCACTCCATCCACCAGGTCATCCAGGAATCGTAGCTCCTTCGCTGTCGGACCCAAGAGTCCCATCTGCCTTCAAACTCGGCCATAACCTCATCAGATAAAATGTGTGGCCGTATTTGCCAGTATCCGTTTCCTAGCGGCACTGGGAGGGACGGGAGAATAATCCTCACCGTCAATGCCTTTTGGTCTGAGAAGGAGAGTACGTGCATCGCTGTTGTCTTGAGTTGTGTCTGTACAGACGCAGACACGTAGCAGCGATCGATGCGCGAGCCCGAACCACATGTGATGTATGAGAACTCAACATTGTTGCCTTTGAGAGCTTCCCAACTATCACACAAACCTATGATATCTACGGCATTTTGCAGCGCGGGGCTGAAGTTTCCAACGCCCGTCGCATCTTTCGATTTCAACACACAGTTGAAATCTCCTGCTAGAATGACGGGTTCCCGTGCATTCCGCAGATAGAAAGGCAACGTTCGAGTGTAAAAATCCTCCCGCTCTGCCCTGCGCTGGCTTCCGGATGGAGCGTAAACATTGCATAGGGTGGCGGTATTCTCAAGCCGAACGCAGATCAAACGTGAGTCTAAACTGCGTTCGACGTGAGAAAATTTTAGGCGGTCGCGTAAAGCGATCGCTGTCCCTCTCCTGGCTTCATCAACGTTTGTCAGTACGTTGAAACCAGGGATTGTCATGTCAGGATTATATACTTCTCAGTATATTTTTTGGTAAATTGGTCAGTGCGTCAAGTTTGGTTTGATTTGATATTGCATTCAGGTTAACTGAAGCAATATTAAAAATAATATTACTTAAGCCATCCATCATGAGGCAGTTTCAGACCGAATCAAACTACGTCGTGGGAAAGGGAAGGAGAGGAGCAGACAAAGAAGATGAACAAACACTTACTTTGCCTTTTTAGGACGGCCAGGAGGACGCTTCACCACTACCACCGGGTCAAGTCCAGCACGCTTTGCAGCTTCGCTGTCCAGGTCGTCCCCTGGGCGCTTAACGCCTGTGAGCGTGTTGGTCCCATCGTCAGGCAGGGAGACGGAAGGGGAGACGAGCGGGATATCGAATTCGATATCGTACACTGCCAGACCGCAGGGGACCATCGGATGATCCTCGTCTTCCCGCGATGTGCCGGCCTTTTCCAGTGTGTTGGTTGGGGCTGGCTCAGATGAAGTGTGTTGCTGCGGCGCGACAGGTACAGCTGACTCCGTGGCTTTCAAAGCGGGAGCGGATGGAGACGATTTCGGCAGGGCGTTGAACGCTGGCTGTGCATCCCGCTCTGCCCGCCCTCTTGGCGTAATGGTTACGGCTGCCTTTTGGGCTTTCGGCACTTTTTTGTTCTTCGGCATCGGGCCGCCACTGAGTGCGGAAGCGTAGGTCGCTGCTCCCCCCTTTTCTTGCCGGTTTGTGGCGCATGACACGCCGTGGTGTGCCTTCAGGCAGCAATACTGGCAAGTTTTTACCTGCCCTTGGTATGTCACGCGTGTGAGCTCGCCTCCGATGTGCAGGTACGATGCAATCGGATGCTTGCGCACCATGCGCACCACACGCACACCAGATAGAATGCCGGCCAACGGAGAGTTCTCACCATGGGTAAGCTCTCTAACGGCCAATACCTGCCCATACTTTTCTAGTTCTTTCGTAAGTGTTTCGTCTGTGACGAAGTATGGCAGGTCTAGGATTTTTATGTCCGTGGCACCATCCGCGAGTTGAATTTCGATCGGGTAGCAGACACCATCTATGGTTTTGCCGTGCTTGCCACGGTGCTGCTCCACGATTTCCTCGGCCTCCTCCTTCGAGCTCATCTGTACGAACACGGTGTTCGCCGGCGAGACCAGATGAGCTCGCTTCACGACGCCCTTATTCGAAAGGAGTATCCCGAGTAGATCATGCACCTCTGCTTCTCTCGGCCTGATCGGAAGTGCATCAAAGTTTACTTTAAATGCATTCTCCCATTTGGGGGCTTGCTCCATCTTCACTTAAAAAAAAGGCAGTTAAAAACTGTTAAACCGAGGCGCACACGTGAAGATAAACAGCAAAGGATTGCGAGCGTAGAAGAAATGCGTCCGATAACGATGAGTCTCGGAGAGGAACTATGTACAAGGGCCTTTACCTTCAGATTCCTGATGTACCTTTTCGCTAGTTGCTCCAGTCACCCAATAATTTGGGGAGCCTATGCCGCAAAAGGGGGAATCCTCGTGAAAAGGCGTTTCGGATAGGGCGGACTTTTCGGATTGAGACACAATAGAATCTTATTTGAGAGGCCAAGGAAGTTTAATAAAACATCGAGACGTTCTCCGTTTAAGGTTTCAATTGAATCTAAATTTTATTAATGACTAGCTCGAAGCCCCGGCGAAGCTCGGGGAGGAAAAATGTGACTGAAGTTTTTATTCTTGGTTCATTTTCTATGCTACATTCAGATTGCCTACATACATATTAGTAGCTGTGATATCACTCGGGGTCCACACTACAGCGCGACGTCGCCTGACAGGCGCTGAACTGCATGCAAAAAAATCTAGCGTGATTCGCGATATGGAGTTCAGCTCCTGTCAGGCGACGTCGCGCTGTAGTGTGGACCCCGAGTCACTCGAAAATTTTCTTTCATCAATAGTCTAGGGGGCTAAGTGCATGGGTGTTGTTCCGGAGGATCGGAGTTCGAATCTAGGCTGAGAAAAACTTTTTTGTTGACGGTTGGGAAATATTTTTTCATAATTTTTTTTAGATATTTAATGTAATTTTTCAAATCCGATAATAGTGCATGGGTGTTGTTTCGGAGGATCGGAGTTCAAATCTAGGCTAGGAAAAACTTTTTTGTTGACGGCTGTAAATTTTTTTTTTCATGTTTGTTTTTAGATGTTTAATGTACTTTTTCAAAGCCGATCTTATTTTGATACATAGATTTCAAATTATCATAACCATTATTAAATTAAAAGCTTGATAGTTCAATTTATTCACATAGCCATATATACCTATATTTTCCCTATGCTATCGATTCGTACAACTGGTGTACTGGTAGTGGTGCTCGAGCCTTGTATCAGAGGTTTGGTGTTCGAATCCCGATTGGGAAAATCTTTTATAGTACGTAATAAAATTTTTCTTCAAAATCTACGTTTGCCATTCAAGTAGCGATATTTCCTCACTACTTCTAACTTGTGCTATGGTTCCTCGGCAAGACTACGGCTTCGCTCTTGGTAAACCCGTGTTCGAGTCCCGTTTCCACTTAGAGTCAGATTGTAAAAAGCATGCTTCACGTGCACTGTAAATATGTAGGGTTTATTGCCACATCTCATCACGGGAAGTTTAGCTTACCATGTTTGCCGCATTTTTTATTCGAAGTACCCCCCCTCCGCCTGCACCCGCTTCCGGAACCGCGCGAGTTACAGGATGCCACCTGTACCACACATACAGAGCATAAGTTAACTCGCGCAAGCCCGGACAACCATGTCTCTGGGGATGGCCGCAAACACGGCGTTTATTCTGGCCACCAGCTCCGCTTTGGTATTGCAGGACGCCCTGTTGGTGTATAAAAAATATAGTTAACAGCACAACTTATTAAAATTCAACGAAGAGAAGTATGAAAAAATTAAAGAAATGTTGGTGCTAAAAATTCTTTTATTTTATCTAAAACCAGCTTTTAAAGTAGCTTTGCTATTTAGAAAGATACTCTATTCAAAAGAGTGAAGTTTGAAAATATTAAATCATCATTTAACGTATCTGGTCCACGAATTCGGTATCTTTTGATGTAATCATCTGTTCCTCTTTAGGAGATGTTTGCCGACCACTGCTTTATTGTTTTGGACAACACAGTTTCAATGCCTGATGAACTTATCAAAAGAAAGTTGATAGCCTTCTTGAAGTTTTATTAAAAATCATTGTAATCAGTCCAGTGTTGCTATGCATACATTGTTCGAAGATATTGAAAATAGAAGTAAGTTTCATTGGAACCTTCCCAAAAGGCTGTTATTAAATCTGTACAAAGCAGATAGAAAGTTTTCGTCATTACATTGTCCATGTTTGAAATACTGCCTAAATGTATTCGCGTAGGATAAAAGTGTTTCTCCGAACGGTCCATTCATTCAGAGATTAGACTGTGAAGATGAAAAGACCTACGGTTCTTAGGTTTTCAAAGTATGGTTAAATAGATAGTAACATATGCTATTTTTTTCATGATTTTGTAGATCCAGTTGGTAACAAAATGTTAAGTTTGAACCATTTATAAACGTATTGACCTGTGTAAAAATTATCCACTATAAACTGACGCTTTAACTTATCCACTATAAACTGACCTGCAGTAAGAGTGTTGAATGTAGATTTTTTGCTTATGTTACATGTGTATTTCATACTCAATTGATCAGTCTGCATTTTGAAAGATATCATTTCAATATGGTTGTAGATCTAGGCAGTTGAATGCAGGTTTTAATAACCGTGGCTGGCGTCGTGTTATTACTGCTTCTTTAACTCATAAAATCTTCGCTTCCAAAAATTAATTTCAATAAGTTGTATTGATAATAATGGTAAAATAAAAATATCGGAGTAGCGTTTAGCATGTTTTATTTCAACGAATAGGTTTTGCATGTGTGCCTTTTTCAAGTAGAAACTTCATCCGTTAGCATTGAATTTCCTATTATTTTTATCAGCGTATCCTTCGATGGATGAAAGCCATTCGAGCATACTTTTGAAAGGAATTCCTACGTCCATTTGTTTGACTTTAGAAATTAGAGTTCAATCAATTGCTGTACCGGTCAATGTGTAGCTCAGGTCCGCACTAATGATTTACATATACATGCTCTTTCATACCGCAAGCTCATTCACCCTCGATAGAACTTTACGCTACGGTACATCGAGAGAAAAGAATGTTTATATATAGATATCAATAGCGAAGTCGATATTTTTGTGGAACTAGGCACAACAATGTACATTTTTAACATTGGAATGGATGAAAAAGGTTTAATAAAAAAGTAAAAACACAAATAATTACCGGTTATGTCGCCGATGGGCAAACGAGTGTTTAAAGAACATTCGGCAATTTAGCACCTAAGTTACTATGGATAGGACTAGTCAACGTGCGTCTTTTTCATATTTATTAGCTAATCGAAAGCACGTGAGTTTTTTTTAAAACTCTGACGGCCGGCTACATCTATAGATGTAATGGCTCCGTTTGAGTTTGCATCCGATCACATCATTTTGGTGTGCTGTCAACGCTGTCACCAGACACGCACCACAGACTACTGGATGTAAACAAATATCAAATGGAAAGTAAACAAATTCCACAGGGCGCGTTGCTGTTCGTTCGTAAATTCTAATCAAGATTGAAAAAGAATGATCAAACAGGGCGGCCAGATATGGAGGAACTAGTGCAAACGCGTCGGCCGCAAAGCGTTGCGACACCGTGAATTGTGCGGCCGTCAAAGTGTTAAACAGAGTTGGTTGGATTATGGGGCTAAACCAAATAGGGTATTCCCAGTCTTCAGCGAACCGCACCATATCCGGTTGTATGAACGAAGGCAAAAAATTGGCGTATTCCATCTAATTTTTCTAAAAAAAAAGAGGAAACGGAAAATTGAGACATATCTACTTTATATATTTTAGCATTTTCTTATAATTTGAATGCAGTTTCCAGTTGAGCCAAATGCCTTGCTTCGATACGAATCAATCGACATAATTTTCTAAAAGATTTCACAGGTATGTGTTTTCCATGTCGTGTTGTTAGTTTTTCATTTGTAGTTAATGAAAATGTACCAATGCCAAGAAAACAACTAGTGAAAATTTTAAACAGTAAAGAAAAACAAAGAAGTTGTTTTTTTTATTAAAAATTGGTTTGAAAACGTTCAGAATAACATTTTAAATTGTTTGTAATCAAAGCGCAAAGTGGGCTTTGTATCAAAATTGCATCCAATGGTTTAACATTTAACCATGGTCAATTGAAACAGTACGCGAAACAAAATTCGAGTGGCTAAAATAGACCATCGCTTAATTTAAGCCATAGTTAAAAATTAAACAAATTCGTATGCGATTCCACCTAGTATTACTTAATCGAAGTGGACTAACGGAACAAACGAGTGATAGTCCAGGGCAGGGGTCTTCAAACTTTTTAGAACACGGACCGCATTGGGTAGCATAGCCGTAGCGGAGGGCTACTCGTAGTTCATCATCTACTACATATTTTAGCTTTTTTTTATGTATGGAGTTCTGTGTACACTAAAAACTGGACCAATACAGAACCGTCGCTTCTGAAACTTTTCACACATCAAGTTTAAGTACTGTAGATGTTGTTGAAGGTTTGTTTGCTCACTATTTTTTGATAAAATCATCTAAATTTTTCAATTGAAACTCAGTTTTACTAACACAACCAAACAAGCATGTAAACAAATGTCAAGGTTTATCCAACATAGTTACCCTAAGGTTTATACATGACGGGAAAATTGTTGAAATATCAAACATTTTAAATATGTCGTTATTGTAACTATTAAATTCAAACATATTAAATTCAAACATATTAAATTCAAACATATATATAACATATACAAACTCAAGTATAAGTTAAAAACATAATTCTTTTCTCAATCCCTTCTTCACCGAGCAACGCCGGGGCGTCAAGCTAGTATGCAATACGAGGGCTGACAATAAAGTAAGGTCTCCAATTTTTTTTTTCATAGAAAATTACATTTATTTACAAAAAGCGATACACCGTTGTAAAGGCCAAGGTCTTGGCTACTTTTCTACATAATCGCCATTTTTTCCAACACCTTGCGCATCCGCACGATGAACTTGTCTATGCCGGCAGAATACCACTCTCCGTCTGCCTCGCGCAGCCAGGTGTTGACCTCTTTCTGAACCTCCGCGTCACTTTCAAACTTCTTCCCTCCGAGATGTTTTTTCAGGGCGGGGAACATGTGGTAGTGACACTCCTCCAAGCTTCTCTTCCAAGTCCCTAATTGTCGCACGGCGGTTTTTGAGCATTTCTGCCTCCACTGCTTGAACAATCCCATCCGAGATCGACGGTCGGCCACTTCTCTCCTCGTCGTGAACATTAGTGCGCCCGGAATTGAACTCGCGGCTCCACTTACGCACGTTTTTTATGTCCATACACTTTTCCCCGTAAACTTCAACTAGTTGACGATGGATTTCAATAGGTGTCACCTTTTTCGCACTCAAAAAACGTATTACAGAACGCAATTCGCACTAGGACGCTGACGCGAGGGGTACCTCCATCGTTGACGGCTGCTCAGCCAAGACTGAGCGGTCGGGGAAGCCTCACCCAGCAGCAAAGTGGTAGTGGGGGAACCAAGGAACACGGCAGTGTTGCCAGATTTCGCCCAGCGCGTGATCCGGCGAAGTTGCAGCGTTGGAGACCTTACTTTATTGTCAGCCCTCGTAAATTGGTGTTGGTTTTGATGATTGTGTGTGGGGGTGGAGGTGGGATGGGGGGGGGGGGGGGGTGGGGGGGTGGTAGTTGTAGTGAGGTTAAAGAAACTGTAACTCTTCAAGTTAAGAGATGAATCCACTATTTTATTAATCCTGACATTTGTATATTCATGTACGTACCTAAACCTACTCAACAATCTACTAATGCGAATGATGCAATTGTTTCTTCGACGATAATTCGGGTTTCAGGTTTGACGTTCCTATTATCAGTACGGACTCCATATGTTTGTCCGTCAAATTAGAAATGAAAATGTTTCTTCACACAAATATGTCGTTCCGAACAGTGAAATATACTTGCATGCAAAATCCTTCATGTTTGGAAAATCCTAAATCTAATATAAATAATCGTTAATCGCAGGTAGGATGCAAGATAGCGCATCGCGCCCGCACAACCGAGATGGGGAGTGTAACGCTTTTCGCGTCATTGTGAGAGCAAACGTGCACCAAACGAGCGAAGCGAAAGCAAGCGAACGGCGCATACGGCATCGCGCCCGCGCAACCGAGATGGGGAGTGCGTCATGCGAACGGTGCACAAGAGAATAAAAACTCAGAGGCGCGCAACCCGTGCTTCACACATCGGGTACAAGCAAACAACGCGGCTATGGTGCAAAAACGGTGCACGAGCACTGCCTGCGCTCTCGCACTGTTTTTTTTTCGCCGCCTGAACGGGCGTACGCGAGCGAGACACTGCACGAGCCGAACGGGAGTGCAAACAGAAACGTTGGAAACTCCATTCAGGTACACACACAGTGGAACGGTATTAGGATAAAAGTCCGAACTAAAACTTGGTATTCGTTGGAAAATAAATTTGTTGTTTTAAACTAGACTACAAAACAAACGAATCGGTGTAAAATGTTACACATAATTGCATCACGTACGATTAACGAACTGTATTCAAAGCAAGCTAAATACGCATTTAATTTCATTTCGGCGGTTTTCTACCAGTTACCCCATAGTGGTGCAATCGCTTTCGCATGCACGGCAGACACACACTGGCGCACCTGGCTTTCTGCTCAATGCTAAATGCTCTAACTTTTCGTTGCGGTTTCGCATAAACTAAAAGTTATAGAAAGATGGTTTCTTCAACAAAGTTGTTTGTATTGAAGTGCCCTTTCATTTAAAATGTTGTTTGCGAAAATCTGTCAATCGGTTCAAAAGTTTCAAGATTACGAGATACAATCTCAATCAACTGTTTGTTATTTTTAACCCTTTGGACGATTTTTGCAAACGACATTTCAAATGATACATCTCTTCAAGGCATCTCGGATTGTGCAAAAAAACATCTTTCTATGGGTTTTAGTTTAGAGAAACCGTAGCGAAAAGATGTAGCTAGCCGAACAAAAAATAATGTTATCAGAACTGTGTCTGATGGGATGTGTGAATGTTTCGAGTATGTTGTGCATTTTCAATGAAAAACAAAGGATATGGCGCTTGCGGGTAAAGTTGGTGTTACATGTATACACTTGCTGGTGGAAACACCAGCTCACCCTGAGATCAAGCAAGCAGTTTTTTTTGTAAAACCATAATGTTTCAAAAAATGAAATAAGGTTCACGATAATTTTGAAAATTTTGGGAGTTGAACAAAATAAATTTACGCGGCACGGGAATAATCACTGTGATGGGCGCTCTTCAGAAATTCATGGTAAGCTAAATGCATTCTACATTCATTCATGCCTGCATACTCTTCAACTTAGCGTTAGAGAGGGCCATCCGAGACACGGAGGTGGAAACTTCGGGGGCCATCTTCTATAAGTCAATCCAGATCATGACATGCGCTGGCATAATATTGGAGCATACCAAAGGATGGAACAAGCGGCGCGCGGTCATATTACAGTCGGAGAAAACTCTTCCACTCACGAGACCTGTCAAGACAGTCGAAGCTGGGACTAAACCTGACATACATAGTACCAGTGCTCACATACGTCTCCGAGACTCGCCATGGACTATGTCCAAATCTGACGAAACCCCCTTAGCCATTTTCGAGAGGAAGATGCTCAGGAGGATTTTTGGCCCCGTATGAGAGGAGGGACAATGGAGGAGTGGATATAATGACGAGCGACAGGCTCCGGTGGGCTGGCCATGTCATGCGAATGGCACCGAACGACCCATCCCGTAAAGTCCTTTTAGGCTGTTCCCAAGGACAGAGGACGCGTGGTAGGCCTAAATTGAGGGGGAAGAATGGCGTAGACGAAACCGCCAGTAAAGCCGGGATACGGAATTGAACCAGTGTGGCCAGCGACCGTGAGCGGTTTCGGATGGAGTGCCCACAGAACAGCCTAAACAAATAAACTGAAAACACAAAACATATTAAACAAAATCACATTCCAAACAAAACAAAAGGAAGATTATACTGCACATCAGTTACTAGAGAACGAGTTTCTATACCACTTCGGACACACAAAACGGCCAAAACATAACCTCGAACTGTCGTCTACTGCGCGATAACTTATAGGGAAAAGACGTTTGAAACAATTCGACGTGTCTTTTCGTATTTCATGTCAAAACCGTTTATGCATCTTTAGGGCTACGGAATATAATGTGCCTTTCCCCATGAAAGCAGTGAAAAACTCTTTCTGTTCCTGTTCCTGTATTCCCCTGGGTGATTTTTTTGTTTCGTTATTCTGAAGGCAACGTTCCTACCAAATATCACAAAAATGGGAAGGCATTTTAAAAATTATTCTGTTTTATCGCCGCAGCATGTTGCAAAGTTTTTTACAAATAGTAATATGTAAACAAAACGATTTTGATGTCTAAGCACAATAGTTAAAAACAAAACTTGAAACCAACGATGTACCGTTCTCCGATAACATTAAAATACCAAGAATCTTACCAACTTTCAATCAGCTAATACGGCCGATTAATTGTTCTGCATCAAAAGCATTAATAGAATGGTTGGCAAAGATAGGAGTCTTAACCGTTCCTTTTTTTGGACCGGAAGGTCGCTTGAAGTGGCTAAATAGTTCAGAAAAACGGACAAAATAAGAAGATGTAGTAAAGGGCAAGCGTCGATCAAGGTCATCTGCCCGAAGCAGCGCAAATGCTCTATTCGATCTCCGAATCCGAAGGTCATACTTAAAACCACAGTATATTCCACAGAATTAAGCTAAAAACAATTGATCGTGTTTTCGATGAAAGAACTGAAACGCATATCAACAACCATAGTTTTCTCGACTATGGATAAAGTTCTGTCCAACTCCGGTAAGGTTGGTTGACAAACCATTAACAACGTTATGTTTCAGCGAAAATGTTTGCAATAAGCTTTGCTGCATTCAATCCAGTAAGAAAGTTGATCTATTACTCTTAAAACTTTGCAGACAGGAGGTGTTTGAGAAAAACATGCTGCGTCTCCACGATAAGTCGCAGCACATGAGTCATGACGAACATGTTCGTATTGCGTTGACACCGTTAAGTCAAGCTTAATGACTGTTAATGCATACATTAGTATCCCAAGTCATGTATGGAGTGAGCGAAGTCCTGTATTAATTAAAGAAATGATTGACATGAAACATAGCAAACACGTTTACAACAAGTTTGTTCGGGTAGGGTTTTTTACTAACGACCACAGTTTTCGACACCACTATCAACGAAGACAGTTTTCGACTCCACATGCACCCATGTAACAAATGATCTTGGGATTTTACAAATTGCCTTTAAAAAAAACATGTAAAACGTGGCACTTACGAGTGAAGCTCGGAAATTATGATAAACCCTTCCGTTGAACGGAATCGCGCTTAACACTAACCATTGTACATTGATCACCACCAACCAGCGAATAAGAGCAACACGCATATTCGCATAACCAATAACCAATAACTTTTCGAAATGATTAATTATTTTGGGAGATCAAGAAGATGAAATGTATCAAAACTTGATAACAGCCATGGACAGTGCTGTGGAAACGCCAGGTGTAGCAGAAGTCGACACGAAAAACATTAGACAAAATTGATTATAAGTTCACTGTTTGTGATGCAAGGTCGCTAGAACTGGCCAAATAGTTGAGAATATTTAAGAAATGGTATAGTTTTGGAGATCGACATCAAATACCCGAAACTGCACATAGCTTTGATTTTCTGGAGTTTTTATAAACCATTATGGGAAAATCCAGTAGACACGATTATCGTGGATGTTGTTAGGTCAATCAACTGTTTTTTAGAAAGCGAAAACGAAATATATTCCGATTATTTTGACGCCGGAAAAAAATGAAACAACCGTTGATCATGTGTGGTCAAAAAGAACTGAAATTTCAATCATTTGGTTGGTTATGGCTAACATTATCATACAAAAACATTCAATAGAGTAGCAGGTTCAATTCATCCAAACATTAGACACCTCAAAACTTTAACGGAAATAATGTGTTTATTTAAGCGAGAAGCTTTATCCTTTGAACTTTTCATTTTTGAGTGTTCAAATCTGAGATTTTGCGGACGAACTCTCAACCATCGGAATAAAATTCAGGATGTATGCTTAGGTCATCCTCCAAGGTGTATTGATTAGTACATTACTATTAACGGAAGCATAGTTAATACATTGTTCAACTGAAGTAAAAGATCAGTATTGAATTAAAGCAATAGAAGACAAAAACTAAAGCATGTGAATAAAACATGATTTTTTTACTTTTAACGTATAGTTTTTCGTAATAACATAATCGAGCAGTAATATTCGAAGTCAACTATCGAATGAATAAAGTCTTGGAATGCGGAATGGCGACAAAGGGTCAGAGAGGTCGAGATGAGATTTACAAGATTTGTCCAGAATTTTAGGACTATCGAACACCTGCATTTTCTATTCAGTATTGGTAAATGTCGATCATTTTCACGTTAGAGGCTGTGTATCGTCGAGAGTTTAACCATGCACATATCAAAACAACGATCGGTTAGATCGAAACTACCGAGACAGGGTTTCAGGGGGACATTTAAACTATTTAAACTAATATCCGTCAATTGTAAAACAGATTTTTGACTATATGTTCATGAACCCATGCAACCTGGCTGTTTGAAGTAAGCAAATCCTGGCCAAACCGCATGACTTATTTAACAAACAATTATAATAATGCCAAGAAGCCACACTGGCACAAAAACGTATGGTCTGAAAACGTAACACAAAAAATACTTTTGGAAGTTGCAGGAAATTCAGAATTCACGTACAACCGGTAGGTTCTACCGGGCCTTAGCTAGTCTAATATAAATAATCGTTAATCGCAGGTAGGATGCAAGATAGCGCATCGCGCCCGCACAACCGAGATGGGGAGTGTAACGCTTTTCGCGTCATTGTGAGAGCAAACGTGCACCAAACGAGCGAAGCGAAAGCAAGCGAACGGCGCATACGGCATCGCGCCCGCGCAACCGAGATGGGGAGTGCGTCATGCGAACGGTGCACAAGAGAATAAAAACTCAGAGGCGCGCAACCCGTGCTTCACACATCGGGTACAAGCAAACAACGCGGCTATGGTGCAAAAACGGTGCACGAGCACTGCCTGCGCTCTCGCACTGTTTTTTTTTCGCCGCCTGAACGGGCGTACGCGAGCGAGACACTGCACGAGCCGAACGGGAGTGCAAACAGAAACGTTGGAAACTCCATTCAGGTACACACACAGTGGAACGGTATTAGGATAAAAGTCCGAACTAAAACTTGGTATTCGTTGGAAAATAAATTTGTTGTTTTAAACTAGACTACAAAACAAACGAATCGGTGTAAAATGTTACACATAATTGCATCACGTACGATTAACGAACTGTATTCAAAGCAAGCTAAATACGCATTTAATTTCATTTCGGCGGTTTTCTACCAGTTACCCCATAGTGGTGCAATCGCTTTCGCATGCACGGCAGACACACACTGGCGCACCTGGCTTTCTGCTCAATGCTAAATGCTCTAACTTTTCGTTGCGGTTTCGCATAAACTAAAAGTTATAGAAAGATGGTTTCTTCAACAAAGTTGTTTGTATTGAAGTGCCCTTTCATTTAAAATGTTGTTTGCGAAAATCTGTCAATCGGTTCAAAAGTTTCAAGATTACGAGATACAATCTCAATCAACTGTTTGTTATTTTTAACCCTTTGGACGATTTTTGCAAACGACATTTCAAATGATACATCTCTTCAAGGCATCTCGGATTGTGCAAAAAAACATCTTTCTATGGGTTTTAGTTTAGAGAAACCGTAGCGAAAAGATGTAGCTAGCCGAACAAAAAATAATGTTATCAGAACTGTGTCTGATGGGATGTGTGAATGTTTCGAGTATGTTGTGCATTTTCAATGAAAAACAAAGGATATGGCGCTTGCGGGTAAAGTTGGTGTTACATGTATACACTTGCTGGTGGAAACACCAGCTCACCCTGAGATCAAGCAAGCAGTTTTTTTTGTAAAACCATAATGTTTCAAAAAATGAAATAAGGTTCACGATAATTTTGAAAATTTTGGGAGTTGAACAAAATAAATTTACGCGGCACGGGAATAATCACTGTGATGGGCGCTCTTCAGAAATTCATGGTAAGCTAAATGCATTCTACATTCATTCATGCCTGCATACTCTTCAACTTAGCGTTAGAGAGGGCCATCCGAGACACGGAGGTGGAAACTTCGGGGGCCATCTTCTATAAGTCAATCCAGATCATGACATGCGCTGGCATAATATTGGAGCATACCAAAGGATGGAACAAGCGGCGCGCGGTCATATTACAGTCGGAGAAAACTCTTCCACTCACGAGACCTGTCAAGACAGTCGAAGCTGGGACTAAACCTGACATACATAGTACCAGTGCTCACATACGTCTCCGAGACTCGCCATGGACTATGTCCAAATCTGACGAAACCCCCTTAGCCATTTTCGAGAGGAAGATGCTCAGGAGGATTTTTGGCCCCGTATGAGAGGAGGGACAATGGAGGAGTGGATATAATGACGAGCGACAGGCTCCGGTGGGCTGGCCATGTCATGCGAATGGCACCGAACGACCCATCCCGTAAAGTCCTTTTAGGCTGTTCCCAAGGACAGAGGACGCGTGGTAGGCCTAAATTGAGGGGGAAGAATGGCGTAGACGAAACCGCCAGTAAAGCCGGGATACGGAATTGAACCAGTGTGGCCAGCGACCGTGAGCGGTTTCGGATGGAGTGCCCACAGAACAGCCTAAACAAAAAAAAAAAATGAAAACACAAAACATATTAAACAAAATCACATTCCAAACAAAACAAAAGGAAGATTATACTGCACATCAGTTACTAGAGAACGAGTTTCTATACCACTTCGGACACACAAAACGGCCAAAACATAACCTCGAACTGTCGTCTACTGCGCGATAACTTATAGGGAAAAGACGTTTGAAACAATTCGACGTGTCTTTTCGTATTTCATGTCAAAACCGTTTATGCATCTTTAGGGCTACGGAATATAATGTGCCTTTCCCCATGAAAGCAGTGAAAAACTCTTTCTGTTCCTGTTCCTGTATTCCCCTGGGTGATTTTTTTGTTTCGTTATTCTGAAGGCAACGTTCCTACCAAATATCACAAAAATGGGAAGGCATTTTAAAAATTATTCTGTTTTATCGCCGCAGCATGTTGCAAAGTTTTTTACAAATAGTAATATGTAAACAAAACGATTTTGATGTCTAAGCACAATAGTTAAAAACAAAACTTGAAACCAACGATGTACCGTTCTCCGATAACATTAAAATACCAAGAATCTTACCAACTTTCAATCAGCTAATACGGCCGATTAATTGTTCTGCATCAAAAGCATTAATAGAATGGTTGGCAAAGATAGGAGTCTTAACCGTTCCTTTTTTTGGACCGGAAGGTCGCTTGAAGTGGCTAAATAGTTCAGAAAAACGGACAAAATAAGAAGATGTAGTAAAGGGCAAGCGTCGATCAAGGTCATCTGCCCGAAGCAGCGCAAATGCTCTATTCGATCTCCGAATCCGAAGGTCATACTTAAAACCACAGTATATTCCACAGAATTAAGCTAAAAACAATTGATCGTGTTTTCGATGAAAGAACTGAAACGCATATCAACAACCATAGTTTTCTCGACTATGGATAAAGTTCTGTCCAACTCCGGTAAGGTTGGTTGACAAACCATTAACAACGTTATGTTTCAGCGAAAATGTTTGCAATAAGCTTTGCTGCATTCAATCCAGTAAGAAAGTGGATCTATTACTCTTAAAACTTTGCAGACAGGAGGTGTTTGAGAAAAACATGCTGCGTCTCCACGATAAGTCGCAGCACATGAGTCATGACGAACATGTTCGTATTGCGTTGACACCGTTAAGTCAAGCTTAATGACTGTTAATGCATACATTAGTATCCCAAGTCATGTATGGAGTGAGCGAAGTCCTGTATTAATTAAAGAAATGATTGACATGAAACATAGCAAACACGTTTACAACAAGTTTGTTCGGGTAGGGTTTTTTACTAACGACCACAGTTTTCGACACCACTATCAACGAAGACAGTTTTCGACTCCACATGCACCCATGTAACAAATGATCTTGGGATTTTACAAATTGCCTTTAAAAAAAACATGTAAAACGTGGCACTTACGAGTGAAGCTCGGAAATTATGATAAACCCTTCCGTTGAACGGAATCGCGCTTAACACTAACCATTGTACATTGATCACCACCAACCAGCGAATAAGAGCAACACGCATATTCGCATAACCAATAACCAATAACTTTTCGAAATGATTAATTATTTTGGGAGATCAAGAAGATGAAATGTATCAAAACTTGATAACAGCCATGGACAGTGCTGTGGAAACGCCAGGTGTAGCAGAAGTCGACACGAAAAACATTAGACAAAATTGATTATAAGTTCACTGTTTGTGATGCAAGGTCGCTAGAACTGGCCAAATAGTTGAGAATATTTAAGAAATGGTATAGTTTTGGAGATCGACATCAAATACCCGAAACTGCACATAGCTTTGATTTTCTGGAGTTTTTATAAACCATTATGGGAAAATCCAGTAGACACGATTATCGTGGATGTTGTTAGGTCAATCAACTGTTTTTTAGAAAGCGAAAACGAAATATATTCCGATTATTTTGACGCCGGAAAAAAATGAAACAACCGTTGATCATGTGTGGTCAAAAAGAACTGAAATTTCAATCATTTGGTTGGTTATGGCTAACATTATCATACAAAAACATTCAATAGAGTAGCAGGTTCAATTCATCCAAACATTAGACACCTCAAAACTTTAACGGAAATAATGTGTTTATTTAAGCGAGAAGCTTTATCCTTTGAACTTTTCATTTTTGAGTGTTCAAATCTGAGATTTTGCGGACGAACTCTCAACCATCGGAATAAAATTCAGGATGTATGCTTAGGTCATCCTCCAAGGTGTATTGATTAGTACATTACTATTAACGGAAGCATAGTTAATACATTGTTCAACTGAAGTAAAAGATCAGTATTGAATTAAAGCAATAGAAGACAAAAACTAAAGCATGTGAATAAAACATGATTTTTTTACTTTTAACGTATAGTTTTTCGTAATAACATAATCGAGCAGTAATATTCGAAGTCAACTATCGAATGAATAAAGTCTTGGAATGCGGAATGGCGACAAAGGGTCAGAGAGGTCGAGATGAGATTTACAAGATTTGTCCAGAATTTTAGGACTATCGAACACCTGCATTTTCTATACAGTATTGGTAAATGTCGATCATTTTCACGTTAGAGGCTGTGTATCGTCGAGAGTTTAACCATGCACATATCAAAACAACGATCGGTTAGATCGAAACTACCGAGACAGGGTTTCAGGGGGACATTTAAACTATTTAAACTAATATCCGTCAATTGTAAAACAGATTTTTGACTATATGTTCATGAACCCATGCAACCTGGCTGTTTGAAGTAAGCAAATCCTGGCCAAACCGCATGACTTATTTAACAAACAATTATAATAATGCCAAGAAGCCACACTGGCACAAAAACGTATGGTCTGAAAACGTAACACAAAAAATACTTTTGGAAGTTGCAGGAAATTCAGAATTCACGTACAACCGGTAGGTTCTACCGGGCCTTAGCTAGTCTAATATAAATAATCGTTAATCGCAGGTAGGATGCAAGATAGCGCATCGCGCCCGCACAACCGAGATGGGGAGTGTAACGCTTTTCGCGTCATTGTGAGAGCAAACGTGCACCAAACGAGCGAAGCGAAAGCAAGCGAACGGCGCATACGGCATCGCGCCCGCGCAACCGAGATGGGGAGTGCGTCATGCGAACGGTGCACAAGAGAATAAAAACTCAGAGGCGCGCAACCCGTGCTTCACACATCGGGTACAAGCAAACAACGCGGCTATGGTGCAAAAACGGTGCACGAGCACTGCCTGCGCTCTCGCACTGTTTTTTTTTTCGCCGCCTGAACGGGCGTACGCGAGCGAGACACTGCACGAGCCGAACGGGAGTGCAAACAGAAACGTTGGAAACTCCATTCAGGTACACACACAGTGGAACGGTATTAGGATAAAAGTCCGAACTAAAACTTGGTATTCGTTGGAAAATAAATTTGTTGTTTTAAACTAGACTACAAAACAAACGAATCGGTGTAAAATGTTACACATAATTGCATCACGTACGATTAACGAACTGTATTCAAAGCAAGCTAAATACGCATTTAATTTCATTTCGGCGGTTTTCTACCAGTTACCCCATAGTGGTGCAATCGCTTTCGCATGCACGGCAGACACACACTGGCGCACCTGGCTTTCTGCTCAATGCTAAATGCTCTAACTTTTCGTTGCGGTTTCGCATAAACTAAAAGTTATAGAAAGATGGTTTCTTCAACAAAGTTGTTTGTATTGAAGTGCCCTTTCATTTAAAATGTTGTTTGCGAAAATCTGTCAATCGGTTCAAAAGTTTCAAGATTACGAGATACAATCTCAATCAACTGTTTGTTATTTTTAACCCTTTGGACGATTTTTGCAAACGACATTTCAAATGATACATCTCTTCAAGGCATCTCGGATTGTGCAAAAAAACATCTTTCTATGGGTTTTAGTTTAGAGAAACCGTAGCGAAAAGATGTAGCTAGCCGAACAAAAAATAATGTTATCAGAACTGTGTCTGATGGGATGTGTGAATGTTTCGAGTATGTTGTGCATTTTCAATGAAAAACAAAGGATATGGCGCTTGCGGGTAAAGTTGGTGTTACATGTATACACTTGCTGGTGGAAACACCAGCTCACCCTGAGATCAAGCAAGCAGTTTTTTTTGTAAAACCATAATGTTTCAAAAAATGAAATAAGGTTCACGATAATTTTGAAAATTTTGGGAGTTGAACAAAATAAATTTACGCGGCACGGGAATAATCACTGTGATGGGCGCTCTTCAGAAATTCATGGTAAGCTAAATGCATTCTACATTCATTCATGCCTGCATACTCTTCAACTTAGCGTTAGAGAGGGCCATCCGAGACACGGAGGTGGAAACTTCGGGGGCCATCTTCTATAAGTCAATCCAGATCATGACATGCGCTGGCATAATATTGGAGCATACCAAAGGATGGAACAAGCGGCGCGCGGTCATATTACAGTCGGAGAAAACTCTTCCACTCACGAGACCTGTCAAGACAGTCGAAGCTGGGACTAAACCTGACATACATAGTACCAGTGCTCACATACGTCTCCGAGACTCGCCATGGACTATGTCCAAATCTGACGAAACCCCCTTAGCCATTTTCGAGAGGAAGATGCTCAGGAGGATTTTTGGCCCCGTATGAGAGGAGGGACAATGGAGGAGTGGATATAATGACGAGCGACAGGCTCCGGTGGGCTGGCCATGTCATGCGAATGGCACCGAACGACCCATCCCGTAAAGTCCTTTTAGGCTGTTCCCAAGGACAGAGGACGCGTGGTAGGCCTAAATTGAGGGGGAAGAATGGCGTAGACGAAACCGCCAGTAAAGCCGGGATACGGAATTGGACCAGTGTGACCAGCGACCGTGAGCGGTTTCGGATGGAGTGCCCACAGAACAGCCTAAACAAAAAAAATTAAAACACAAAACATATTAAACAAAATCACATTCCAAACAAAACAAAAGGAAGATTATACTGCACATCAGTTACTAGAGAACGAGTTTCTATACCACTTCGGACCCACAAAACGGCCAAAACATAACCTCGAACTGTCGTCTACTGCGCGATAACTTATAGGGAAAAGACGTTTGAAACAATTCGACGTGTCTTTTCGTATTTCATGTCAAAACCGTTTATGCATCTTTAGGGCTACGGAATATAATGTGCCTTTCCCCATGAAAGCAGTGAAAAACTCTTTCTGTTCCTGTTCCTGTATTCCCCTGGGTGATTTTTTTGTTTCGTTATTCTGAAGGCAACGTTCCTACCAAATATCACAAAAATGGGAAGGCATTTTAAAAATTATTCTGTTTTATCGCCGCAGCATGTTGCAAAGTTTTTTACAAATAGTAATATGTAAACAAAACGATTTTGATGTCTAAGCACAATAGTTAAAAACAAAACTTGAAACCAACGATGTACCGTTCTCCGATAACATTAAAATACCAAGAATCTTACCAACTTTCAATCAGCTAATACGGCCGATTAATTGTTCTGCATCAAAAGCATTAATAGAATGGTTGGCAAAGATAGGAGTCTTAACCGTTCCTTTTTTTGGACCGGAAGGTCGCTTGAAGTGGCTAAATAGTTCAGAAAAACGGACAAAATAAGAAGATGTAGTAAAGGGCAAGCGTCGATCAAGGTCATCTGCCCGAAGCAGCGCAAATGCTCTATTCGATCTCCGAATCCGAAGGTCATACTTAAAACCACAGTATATTCCACAGAATTAAGCTAAAAACAATTGATCGTGTTTTCGATGAAAGAACTGAAACGCATATCAACAACCATAGTTTTCTCGACTATGGATAAAGTTCTGTCCAACTCCGGTAAGGTTGGTTGACAAACCATTAACAACGTTATGTTTCAGCGAAAATGTTTGCAATAAGCTTTGCTGCATTCAATCCAGTAAGAAAGTTGATCTATTACTCTTAAAACTTTGCAGACAGGAGGTGTTTGAGAAAAACATGCTGCGTCTCCACGATAAGTCGCAGCACATGAGTCATGACGAACATGTTCGTATTGCGTTGACACCGTTAAGTCAAGCTTAATGACTGTTAATGCATACATTAGTATCCCAAGTCATGTATGGAGTGAGCGAAGTCCTGTATTAATTAAAGAAATGATTGACATGAAACATAGCAAACACGTTTACAACAAGTTTGTTCGGGTAGGGTTTTTTACTAACGACCACAGTTTTCGACACCACTATCAACGAAGACAGTTTTCGACTCCACATGCACCCATGTAACAAATGATCTTGGGATTTTACAAATTGCCTTTAAAAAAAACATGTAAAACGTGGCACTTACGAGTGAAGCTCGGAAATTATGATAAACCCTTCCGTTGAACGGAATCGCGCTTAACACTAACCATTGTACATTGATCACCACCAACCAGCGAATAAGAGCAACACGCATATTCGCATAACCAATAACCAATAACTTTTCGAAATGATTAATTATTTTGGGAGATCAAGAAGATGAAATGTATCAAAACTTGATAACAGCCATGGACAGTGCTGTGGAAACGCCAGGTGTAGCAGAAGTCGACACGAAAAACATTAGACAAAATTGATTATAAGTTCACTGTTTGTGATGCAAGGTCGCTAGAACTGGCCAAATAGTTGAGAATATTTAAGAAATGGTATAGTTTTGGAGATCGACATCAAATACCCGAAACTGCACATAGCTTTGATTTTCTGGAGTTTTTATAAACCATTATGGGAAAATCCAGTAGACACGATTATCGTGGATGTTGTTAGGTCAATCAACTGTTTTTTAGAAAGCGAAAACGAAATATATTCCGATTATTTTGACGCCGGAAAAAAATGAAACAACCGTTGATCATGTGTGGTCAAAAAGAACTGAAATTTCAATCATTTGGTTGGTTATGGCTAACATTATCATACAAAAACATTCAATAGAGTAGCAGGTTCAATTCATCCAAACATTAGACACCTCAAAACTTTAACGGAAATAATGTGTTTATTTAAGCGAGAAGCTTTATCCTTTGAACTTTTCATTTTTGAGTGTTCAAATCTGAGATTTTGCGGACGAACTCTCAACCATCGGAATAAAATTCAGGATGTATGCTTAGGTCATCCTCCAAGGTGTATTGATTAGTACATTACTATTAACGGAAGCATAGTTAATACATTGTTCAACTGAAGTAAAAGATCAGTATTGAATTAAAGCAATAGAAGACAAAAACTAAAGCATGTGAATAAAACATGATTTTTTTACTTTTAACGTATAGTTTTTCGTAATAACATAATCGAGCAGTAATATTCGAAGTCAACTATCGAATGAATAAAGTCTTGGAATGCGGAATGGCGACAAAGGGTCAGAGAGGTCGAGATGAGATTTACAAGATTTGTCCAGAATTTTAGGACTATCGAACACCTGCATTTTCTATACAGTATTGGTAAATGTCGATCATTTTCACGTTAGAGGCTGTGTATCGTCGAGAGTTTAACCATGCACATATCAAAACAACGATCGGTTAGATCGAAACTACCGAGACAGGGTTTCAGGGGGACATTTAAACTATTTAAACTAATATCCGTCAATTGTAAAACAGATTTTTGACTATATGTTCATGAACCCATGCAACCTGGCTGTTTGAAGTAAGCAAATCCTGGCCAAACCGCATGACTTATTTAACAAACAATTATAATAATGCCAAGAAGCCACACTGGCACAAAAACGTATGGTCTGAAAACGTAACACAAAAAATACTTTTGGAAGTTGCAGGAAATTCAGAATTCACGTACAACCGGTAGGTTCTACCGGGCCTTAGCTAGTCCTTTATAAAAAATTACTAGCCCTTCTTTGAATTTGTCCTTCAGGTAGTCATTTGTATGAATTTCGATGAGCTCCAATTGCAATTATTGGGACTATCCTCAACAACCGCTTCGAATGGTTTTGGAACATTCTTATTTCTGAAGCTTTTGCATCTACTTCAGAAAACCTATCGTTTAACTGGTTTTGCAAATTGACAATCATATCACGTGCATACTCAACTGGGAACTCTTCCTTTGATTCCTCTTTCCATTTTTGACACTCCGGAAAATGAGTTAAATTTGTTTTTTTTAGCTGTTCTAAAAATAAACTAAGCTTTAATCTAAAAGCCTTAATATTAGCGTATAAGTCGGAAATAAGATTTTCCTGACCTTGAAGTTTAAGATTCAATACATTGAAATGGTTTGTTACGTCTGCCACAAACGCCAATTTCCAAATCCAGGATTTGTCACGTTACAACGGCTCTTGTTTTCCCTTTTTATCTAAAAATTCTATAACATCCTTCCTTATTTCAAGCATTCTGTTCAATAGTTTGCCACAACTCAACCATCTCACAGCTGTGTAATAAGGCAAGTCATGATAATCTGATTCATTATCTATCAACAAGCTCCTAAACTGTCGGTGATTCAGACCGTGCGATCGAATGAAATTCACTATTTTAACGATGGGTTGAAGTACACAGCTAATATCTAAATATTTAGCGCACAACGCTTGCTGGTGAATCAAACAGTGTACGAACATAGGCTGAGGAACATTCCTTGTTTTGCACTCCTTCTTCACTTGTCCTACCAAATCTTTTTTAACGCCACTCATATTATTTCCTCCATCAACAGTTAAACCACTAAAGTTACGCCAATCTAGATTGTACTCCAAGAAAGTTTTAATTAGCTGGGTGAAACTATCTTCCCCGGTAACGGTGCCATACATGCTATGCGTTGTGACCAACTCTTGTATTACATTCACGTTTTCATCCACTCCTCTGATGAAAACAAGAAGCTGCGATGTAGAAGAAATGTCCAACGATTCGTCCATTGCAATTGAAAAGTATCGAAAGCTGGCTGCTCGTATTTTTATTTGGTCCACTATGTTTTCGCCGATATCCTCCACGCGACGAGTAGTTGTATTGGCACTCAAAGATACATTTGCAAACTTTTGTAGTGCGTCTGGATAGAGTTCCTGAACAACTTCTAGCATACACTCCTTCACTAATTCACCATCAGTAAATGGTTTACCTCTTGTAGCCAAGATATACGCAAAAATTAAACTGCTATTTATCGTTTTTCCAACAGAACAGCTACGATAATTTGCAATGGACCCTTTTTATCACTTTTTTTCTGCTCCTACTGTTGGACTTATTGCTCGAGATCCGTTCAGTCTAACTCCGAACCCCTCTTCCTTCAATCACTCTTTTTGTCGGACTAATCCTCGCAATCCAACTCACAAACATATGTAACAGTGATATCACTCTATCTGGCTCGCGATAACTCGCGATGTATGTAAATAGAGATCACGTAGTAAACAAAGTTTATACCCACCTTTCGGGTATGACCCAACGAACCTTTGACAGCTTATTCAGCTAGGTCCTGCTTTGTGTTTACAGCACGCTTGCCATTCGTGCAGTGTTGTGTCTGTTGTGTGTTGATTTTACAACTTAGTTATTATTCCGAAAGAAAAGAAGGGACGATGCCCAACATTCCCGTCAGAAGTGTGAACAAAACCATCAATCGAAATCAAAATTGAAACCGATGCTAAAGCACTGCGGGCCGTAGTTTGGAGACCCCTGGTCTAGGGGATCATGGAAGCCCTTTCCCTTACAGGAAGCAAGACGTTTGGTTAGGAAGTTTGATGCTTAGTCCAGACAGTCCGAAAGTTCTGTCCTGACTGGCTGCTCGTCGCTTTTATTTATGCTCTTCGTATGGTGCGTGTCTTGGGGCGTTGTTTTACAAATAGTTTTGGTGTGTTGGTTGATCCTATTTCACCATAAGGGTGGCCTGATTTCTAGGACATGGAGAGTTCGCTATGTGGAGATGAACAGTAAGACAGCGTGCCCATCACATACTGCTCAAGCATTTTTTGTTGTGCAGGCTTGTTCAGTAACGGAAGGGTGTCTATATGTGCTGCAAATTTTGTAATAAACGCAGCCTGTTTCTGGCCCAGTTCTTTTCCAGTGTTTGTGTGCGCGCCTACGACAATTCTTTGAACTCCTTCATTGCGGACTTGCGCCAAGCACGCGTCGGAACTGTATAATCTTTTTTGGCATATTCGTGCAAATAGTACTCGCTTGCCATAAGTGGAACGTAAGCAGGCTTTTCTACCGCCATGTTGTCCATATTTTGTACGTGAAGTTTTTTCTGGTCTCGTCGAAAAGTTGCAGACGGAATCTAGGAGTTCCCCGGTTCTAAAAAAACAATTAAACTACAAAAAAACATCATTTGTAGTGTAAAACACCTATAATGTACCCATAATTAAAACAAATAGCTTTTGGAAGCTATTTAATTACCAAAACTAAAGTTTTGGAATGATAGGATTCGTCTGGCGTATCATCGATTCCGACCGGTAACATCTGCTGATCTACGCTACCGCCGCCGGCACCGACACTCGTCGGCACAACGCCGACAGACTGCCGGCTAGTGGAAGTTTCGCCGAAAGTGAACCGTGCGTTGGGCTCCTGCGGATGTGGCAAACTCACGGCCTCACCATCCGTGCGTCGTGTTACGTAAAGTGTCGGTGTACTGGGCACGATCCGATCATCGGCACTCTCGTGCTCGAAATTCATCAGCATCAAGAAAGCGATCTGTTGCTGTTGCCGACTGAGCGTGTTCACCAGCTACCTAGTTGCGTCGTCCTTGAACACTGCACACATTTACGGTTACGCTCCTTCCCCGGGATTTTCTTCTAAAGTTGCGAGGCCTGTGCTGCCGGTGGGGCTTTTTACAGTAACCCTCACGATGACCCATTCGATTACAATCTTGGCATTTGTGGGACTTACAGGGTTTCGATTGATGTAATGGAACATTTGAATCAGCTGGTGTAATGTTCTGACATGTTTTCAATAGGGTTAAGGAAGGGGGAGTCCGGTGGAAGATATTCTATCCGAATGTTGTTGGTTTGCGAACTCTTTTACAATGGGTGTTTTATGAAACGCAACTTTATCCATAAACATAATGGGATCTGTTATTTGGCGTCCTTCAATTTTTCTAAAAATTCCAAAAATAAATGTTGGATGAATGCACCATCGGTGGAAACGTACGTAAGTATACCATTTCTGGGCATGGCACAGCATATTGTAATATTCTGGCTTCTAATGGATGCTACCACATGACTGGCAGGCTTGCCGGTTCATTCAATTCTGCACGGAGTAATTTGCAATGTGACATTTTGCAACATATATGTGATGTAGTATTCGGACTTAACAATGTTAATCTTAGTAATCACACGTCTGATTATCTTGTATCGTTATCTCCTTGCTTTATTTAATACTCGGGTTTGCTCCTTGATCTTTCTTCACCGCGACTGTTCACTGTCAACTCCGAACTGCTACTGCCTACCCACTCGATCTCTCGGCCGCTCTTTCCCAGTCAGTCCCGTAGTGTCTTAACACACTACTACTAAGCCACACTGAATAGAACTCTTCTTACATATAAAACACTAGCTTGACGCCTCGGCGTTGCTCGGTGAAGAAGAGGTTGAGAAAAGAGTTATGGTTTTACTGTTTACTTGAAAGTTCGATTTAATTTAATAGTTACAATAACGGCATATTTAAAATGTTTGATATTTCATCAATTTCCCCGTGATGTATCAACCTTGTTGTAGCTATGGTAGATACACCTTGAAATTTGTTTACATGATTGTTTTGTTTGTGTTAGTAAAACTGAGTTTAAATTGTAAAATTTAGATGATTTTATCGAAAAATAGTGATCAAACAAACCTTCAACAACATCTGCAGTGCTCCATTTCGGTTAATATTCTTGTTCACAAGTCTGCGTCTGCCTCGTCCTTTAACCCGCATGCGAATACCAAGCATTTGAAACTGTCTTCGGTTATCCTTCCCAACTCGAAGATTTCACATGCACAGTTCAATCTGCTGGCGTACGCTAAAATGTCCTCTCCACTCAATCTCGCGGTTTGTAGGCATTTATGCCGTTTACTTAGTAAGGATTCTGCCTGACCAAACAAAATCGTAAGTTTCTGTACTGTGGTCTCGAATGATAAATCTCGCGGTACACTGGGCAGGATAAAATTGATAAAGCGTTGATGCTCTGCTGTTATTGCTAGTTATTGCCTGCTGTTGGGCCATTTGCTGCTGCATTTTTTTTTTAAATAAGGGTTCGCTTTATTCCCGCTTATAATACTAGAACTTAACTAATATCACAGTATGACGTACTCCCTTCTCTTGGCCTTTTTCGGTGCCCCCACACAGCATGCACCTACACGGTAGAGCTGTGTGGGGGCGAGCATCTGGCCGTTTGACCCTAGTTCCTAACTTCCCAATCGGAACCTCGCGTTTGTTTTTTATTTAGGCCCAACTGGTCCCCTTCTGTCATGGGTCCCTGATAGTGCCGGATTATTACCGGCTAAAACCTCGCTCTACTCAAAAGACTCCTGGATCCCCCTCCGCAGTCTTGGTGTGAACCATTGCCTACGGACGGGGCACGTACACCAGGGTCCGTTAATTTGCAATAATGCACTTCTGGTGGACTGAAGGCCCTGCCCTGCATGTTTAACGACAGAATATTAGGTACAAGGTGTTGTGCCAAGCCCTGTTATGTGCGCTCTTTGCGACTTTGATGCAGGAAACTCCGGAAGCGGTAATTACCGCTCACTCCATGCGCCTACTAGTATCACCACGCAGGCCGCTCGGTGGAAGTAGCGATCAAGCGAACGTGTGTGCTTTCGGCGATCTCGTTCCTGGTGCAAGCCCGTTCTTAGTTGCTGTTGTGTCAACCTCTCGATTAGTGGTTCTGGGACCATCTTCCTGGTGTTGCAGCGCGCCGAGTTAGCGCCCAGAGGTGGTCGCCATGGAGACTGCCGCCTCCTTGTCGGGCGACATGGCCGATTTTCGAGACCAGTCGTTTCCACCTCTCATGCTGTCGTTGGTGTTGGTGCTGGGGTGCCGCCCGAAAGACCCGTCGCTGCGTCTCCCGACACCGTGGTGGGCCTCAGTCCAGGGGAGACAGCAGCTGAGAGCAGCGCGGGGACGATTTGAACCCTTTGCGGCACAGGTAGTCTCTGAAGAATCTGTGACCGGATAGTACCTGCGCCAGATGGAAGTTCACGTCTCCATGTTTAACCGACTGCCATGCCGCAATGTCCGGGATAACGCGGTGGGCCCATCTGATGAAGCGGCTTGCGTTGGGACGTCCTGCGGCAGTGTCCCACCTTTCCTGCCAGAGGCGGAGGGTTGTTTGACGCTCACCGGCCCTTGCCTCGCTGGAGGCGAGCAGCCCCCCTGAAGACTGCAGGCGCTGGTACCAACGGGGATCCTCCTTAACCAGCAGACAGATGGGGATTGCACCGGACAGGACAACTGCTGCCTCGTACCTCACAGATCTGAAAGAGCTTGCCACCTTGATTGCGTACTTTTTCTGTACGCGCTCGAGAAGTCGACAGCATTGTGGGCTCTCTGTGGCTGTGTGCCAGACGGGCGCAGCATACCGAAGGGTCGAGTCCACGACCGACGCGAGGAGTCGTCGTTTCGCGCTCTTCGGGCCACTGTGATTGCGCATCAGGCATGAGACAGCGTTTGCAACGCGCAGCGCTTTGGACGTCGCATACTGAACGTGCGGGAACCATGAAAGATGGTCGTGAATCATCACGCCGAGGTATTTGATTGCCCTTGAGGACTTCCGCACTACTCCGTTTATGCAGACCGGTATGTTCGCGAAGTCCACCTTTTTCTTCAGCTTGTAGATCATGACCACCTCCGTCTTGGATGGCGCTAACGACAGTTGGTGCTCTGCCATCCATCTGGAAACCGCCTCCACTGCCTCTGATGCTCGCTGAGAGGCCATCTGCGGTGTCGGGGCCGGGACCAACAGGACCAGGTCATCCGCAAAGCCCACCACCTCTGCTCCCTCTGGTAACTGCACGCGCAGCACGCCGTCGTACATGACGTTCCAGAGAGTGGGGCCTAGGATCGAGCCCTGGGGGACTCCTGCCGTCAAAGGTCTCGTTATTGGTCCGTCATTAGTGTCGTAGATGAGCTGTCTGTCTCAAACCAGCTCGCCAGCAGTCGCTGGATTTGCGTTGGGGTCTCCATAGATTGAAGGGCCGACGCAGTTGCGCTCCAACTGGCGGAGTTGAAGGCGTTCTTTACGTCCAGCGAGACCACCATGAGGCACCGATTTTCATCCCGTTCAGACCAGTGGAACGCCCTGGCACGCTCTCCAGCCTCTACCACTTTCAGGATAGCCTGAACCGTCGACCTCCCCTTGCGGAAGCCGTACTGTGCAGGAGAAAGTCGCGGAGCCTCAGGATCTTCGAGGTGATCGTTCAATCGGTCCAGAATGAGGCGTTCGAGGACTTTTTTGGCTCCATCCAGCATGCCGAGTGGCCTGAACGATGATGACTCACCGGGAGGCTTACCTGGCTTCGGCAGTAGGACCTGGCGCTGCTTCTTCCACGGGTCGGGGAATTCTCCCCGGTCCAGGCACCCCTGGTGTATACTACGGAAAACCTCGGGATGCTCTCCGATCGCTGTCTTGAGAACCGCGTTAGACAAGCCGTCCAGGCCAGGTGCCTTGTCCACGGCGAGATTGTTCGCTCTCAGCAGCAGCTCTTCTTCGGTGACTGGGCGGATAGGCGGCTGGTCAGATCGTGAATCGTCCAGCGCTGGCCAGCGGGGGGGGGGGGGGGGGGGGGGGCGGAATAGATCGTTTACTATGCCGGTGAGCACTCCCCGATCTAGTTCACGCGGGGTGCGACTTTTCCACGTTTTCCTCCAACTCGCTTCGAAATGCTGATCCTTGCTACTTTTGATGGCTCTGCTTAAAACCTTGCGCGCCTGAAGGTGAAGTTCGGCTGCTGCTGATCTCTCTTCTGAGTTCGGGAGGGATAGGGTTCGGTCGCTGGCCAGCTTACAAGCTTCCCGCAGCTCTGCCAGCTCTGATGTCCACCAGAATGCCTGCGTTCGTATCCGGTAGTGATGTGGGGAGACACGTTCCATAATCTCGTCACACGCCGAGGAGAGATCGTTCACAAGGCTATCCGGTGTGACAGCGATGCTGGCAAATCGAGATACCTGCAGTGCGACCTTGAACGGCTCTTGCTGGAATTGACTCTTTTTCCATCTCACTCCAGCATGCTGCGAGCCGCCGATACGACGCGGACTGGGGGTCGGATGTTGCTGCGGTAACTGCGAGTTTTGTCGTGAGGAAGTCTGCAACAGCGTATTTCTCGCGTTGCTGGGGGGTGAGACTGTGAACAGGACGTACCGGTGGTCGCTGCCAGAATATCGATCACTAACTGCCCAAGAGTCAAGGATAGCGATCGCCGGAGTCGCAAAAGTGACGTCGATGACACTCTGTCGCGAGAGTCCGTTCCCGATGAAGACGACGTGCGCGTGAGCATTTGCTTCGAGCTCCACGGCTTCGAGAAATTCCATGAAGTCACCAATGCCTATGTTCGGAGATGCGTAGCAGCTGATGAAGGTGACTCCGCCAATATCTGCAGCTACCAGTCGAGGCTTGGCGCTTCCCCACACCCGCTGGATGGGGCGCGAGCCGGTAGCTACCATTGCCACTTTCCCCGATGAGTCCACCGCCCAGTTGCCGTTGTTGAGTGGTGGGCGGTAGATTTCCGACACAATTACTACATCCGCCCTCTCCTCCTTTGCAGCCTGGACCATCAGGTCTTGCGCCGCTCTGCAACGCGCGATGTTGATCTGGAGGGCGATCAACTGCCCTGGGTGTCTTCGCCTTAGCGGGAGCATGGCGAGGGCGTCCTGTCACATGAAACGGAGCCAACCATGTGAGGCTCCCCGCAAAGCATGCACTTGGGCGAATTCCCGCATGTTTTGGCTCTGTGGCCCTCCGCGCCGCATCGATAGCAGAGGTTCGACCGGTCCACGCCCTTACATTCGCGCGCGAGGTGTCCTAGTTGCCGCCTCGTAGTCATAACCGCCTCGCCGTCCATCCCACGCTTCAGGGATAGCGATAGTGTGTCAACCGCCGTCCGCTTCCCTTCTAACTCCTTCAGGAGAGGGTCTCCTGACGATCTAATCCGCATGTAGAGATCAAGATAGGACGTGCCTCCCGCAGTCGCTACCTTGATCGATTCCGGCCGCAGCTTTCTTTGTTGCGCTTTGCCGCTACCGTGCTGAGGCCTCGAATCGGTCTTGGTCTTTGCCTTGACTGTTGCGGTTTTTCGATTCTTGACCTGATTGCAGCCCTGCTGATGCTGCTGGTGCGCTTTGCCACTGCCATGCTGAGGCCTCGAGTCGGTCTTAGCTTTCCGACTCTTGACCGGCTCATAGCCCTCGTGGTCAGGCACGGGCGTCGGCTGCTGCTGCTGCTGCTGCTCTCCTGACTGCTGCTGCTCTCCTGGCTGTTGCTGCTCTCCTGGCTGCTGCTGCTCTCCTGGCTGCTGCTGCTCTCCTGGCTGCTGCTGCTCTCCTGGCTGCTGCTGCTGCTGCTGCTTACTCTCCCTGAGCAGCGCCTCCAGCCTCTGCCGAGATTGACGCTCCCGGTCCAGTTCGAAGGCCAGGAGTTCAATTTTCTCATAGAGCTCATCGATTCTCTTGGTGAGAGACGGGATTGGGTCGGGTGTGGGAGATACAGCAGCTTGCTCCGGTCTCTTGTTCGCCGATGGCACAACTGTCGGTGTGGTCGAGGGTCCCGCCGACTTATTGATCGGCACCGCAGTGGGAATTCGGCATGCTGACCCCACCTTAACGGTGGCTCGCGTGGGGTGCAGCGTCGGTTTTTAAGCAGCGGGTTGCCTGGCTTTACTCCAGCCAGGCGGGCCGAGGACCGTCGCTTGCTGGATGGATGCCATGAACGGGGTCTGACCATCCATCCACACACACACACGCGCGGGTTTTGTGCAGCTGGTGCTACGCTCGATTCATTCACTTCGCAAACACCTATCGATTGATCGATCGCATCTGCCCGTCCACCTACACTCGGGCTTTGTGTTGCTGTTACGACTAACGGTGAACGATAACGGTAAATCTCGGGCTACTCTTATATCTTCCTCGCTGTGGAGCGCACCAAAAACACGTCCGATCAGCTCGAGCGCACGAACCGAACTTACGGTTCACCCGCTGGCATTCGTTTTGCCGCTCGCGCCGAGCGCGCCGGAGATTTGTTTCCGCATCTCGCAAGGCTGCTGCTGCTGCCTGGTTGTTGGGGAACGCATCGTGCAGGTTGAGCTCTGCTACGTTCCGAACCATCGTGGCCGCGTAAACTGCTGGCGGCATCCGGTGCTGTCGCCCACGAAGCCGCCTATTGTTTTCGAGCAGCTGACGCGCCCGCCTCCTGAAGGCTGTCCTGGCTGGCCTAGCGCGTTCCTGGGCTGCCGCCTCGGCAGCTTGCTCCCATGCCTCGGGGCTGTGCAGCAGGTACTCAGCGAAGTTGTCTGCTGTCGCGGTCTGCCTTCGTCGGTTGCACTGAAGCAACGTCGCCCTCCACCAAGCCGGGGCCGCGTACCGCATCACCGACGTGGCGACGCTGGCCAGGGTGCGTCGCCGAATGCTGGACGGTCTGCCGTGGTTCTTTAGGAAGACACCCAGGGCTCGGCTGATCCGTGTCGCCTTCTCGGTGACCGCCTCAACATGGAAGTTCCATGATAGGTGGTCCTCCAGCTGCACACCGAGATACCGCATGTGTCGTTTGGATCGCAGCACGGAGCCTCCGACGCGAACCGGCACTTTCGGGTGTCCCTTCCGAAGGCTACTCACCATGGCCATCTCGGTCTTCTGCAGCGCAAGGGACAACTGATGTTCTGCCATCGCGCGCCTTCCGGCCTTCACCACCTCCTGGATCGCTTCCACTGTCGGACTGTCCTTACGGAAACCGTATTGGCGGGGAGAGAGTTGGGGACCATCTGGCAGTGGGGCCTCCAGATGGTCGTTCAGGCGGTCCAGGACTATGCGCTCAAACACTTTGCGGACAGTGTCGAGCATGCATAGGGGCCTGAAGCCTTTGCTGCTTCCACTGGTCCGGAAAGCGGCCGTCGTCGAGAAGACCCTGGAAAACCCGGCGGAACGTTCCGGGAAAAGCGCGGACGGCAGCAGTCACCGCTCCGTTCGGGACTCCGTCTGGACCGGGGGCCTTTCGCGGGTTGAGGCGTGCGACGATGCTCAGCAGCTCCTCCTCCGTGACAGGCCTCAACACTGCCTCGGTTGAAACCTCAGGCTCGGGCCACTCCATGGGGGGATGCCTTGGGAAGAGCTCCTCGACGATGCCGCCCAATATCTCTGGGTCGCTCTCCTGGGGCATACGAGCACCCTTCACCCACCCCTTCACGATGCGGTATGCCTCTCCCCACGGGTCTTCCTCGATGGTGTCGGCGAGTTCTGCATTTCACCGTCGTTTGCTCGTGTTGATGGCTTCCAGTCGGCTTTTACGGAGAGCGCGGAAGGTGCCGGCGCGCAAGGATCGCATCGTCGGGTCCCTGGTGTGGCGAAGGGTTTCTTGGGCGCGCTTGCATGCCATGCGCAGGTCCGCTATCTCCTCCGTCCACCAGTAAACGTTGCTCCGGTTTCTGGCGCCGGTCAGCCTTGGCATTGTCTCATCACATGCCCTTCGACACCATGGTCGCCGGGTCAACTGCCACCTCGTCAAACCGGTGTAGGTAGAGGGCCTCTGTGTACAGCTTAGCGGAGAAGAACGTCGTATCCCACCTCCGGCCAGATGGTGGTGGCCTGTTGTCGACAGCCGATGCCTGGAGGCATGGAGGACTTGATACGCCAACCGTGTACTGGATCGGTCGCTTGGCGTAAAGTCAGGCAGCACGGTCCAGTCGGTTGCCCCGTCATGCACCGGCTGGCCAGTGCGATGTCATTAGGTACGGTCACACGAGACGAACCTTTGATGGCGAACCTTTCGCACACTATTACAAACGAATGCCAAAAAAAGGTTCGCCGAACCTTTTAGCGTTCACACGTAACGAATCTTTGATGTAGTTTCATTGATAGTTGGTAAGAATAAATCAAAGTAAGCATTGTAAACAAATGGGAAAATCGAACGGAACGTCGAAAAGGTTCGCGGCTAGGGTTCGTGCTATCCACCAAAATCGGTGAACCTTTTCTGCTCGAAAAAGGTTCGCGAACTCTGCTCGATTCACTAACACTTTCAAGAAAAGGTTCGCCGAGCGTCCAAATGATGCGTGTGACCGTACCTATTCACCACCGGAGGAGCGACGCTATTCCCAGTAAACGTAGGGGTTCTTCCACGGTTGATAACCTGTAGCGACAGCAATTCTGCCAGTGCGAGGTTCTGGTGGCCCCTTGCGTCGGTGCTGATCCTCCCCCATTCAGTTGCAGCGGCGTTGAAGTCCCCTGCCATGAGCACGCGAAGTCGTCCGGGCGCCACTGTCAGAATGTCGCCCATGAGCCGCTTGAACCGGGGAAGATTCCAGGATGGTGGTGCATAGCAACTGATGCAGGTGAAACCGCCCCGGTGTACAAAAACTTGTATGCAATCACTGAACGCCATACATTAGAATTACTGAACGCCATACGCTTGAATTACTGAACGCCAAGCAATAGGAGTCTTTTTGATATATGGCGTTCAGTAATTCGAAAAATGAGAGGAAAGAACTCACTCTCCTTCTTTTATGGGTTATCCCTCCTCGTTTCTCCCTTCCCACATTTTTCCCCATACCCTCCGGGTCTCACAATGCCCACGAGGGAAATGTCATCCGAAAATGTAAACAACAACTATTTTGGAATTTACCTTTAGGTTATGTTACCGTTTTATTAATTTAATTTCTCTTTTTACACTTCACTGGCACTACTCCTAGGTCTACTTCTGGCAAAACCTGCAAAAGAAGAAAGACTATATCACTTATTATGTACAATTATGTACAATATAAAGATGGAATACTTATCTTCTTTCCATTGCCAGCATCAAGTGGAAGAGCGTTGACAATACTGAAGCACGATCGATTTTCATCTGCTTTTTTTTTTACATGTTTAAATGAAAGCAAACACTTTATTAACCAATCTTATCTATTAACGAGCTTGGTTAGATTGAAAACACAACTATTTTTCACACTTATATTTTTACTGCACACGACGCACTCCAAGTGCTGCTGGCAGCTATCAACACTGAACTAGAGTTGGAACGTTGGAGCTGGATCGTATGTATTCATTTGCTCCATATAAGAAATTTTTCATTCCAACCGTAAATTAAGTTTTATTGGCTCCTCATATTGCATTATGAAGATTCATTGTGCTTAAAGATTGACCCACTCGTTGGTAAGTGGCAAATGACTGGCATGCAGACAATTTGACGAAAGCTGTTCGCTCCGGAGCAATCATTTACCGGTAACAAATTGTTTGAAAGCTTGTAATTACATAAGCTGTGAAATCATATAGCCACCTGAATACCAGCTCCTTGCTCACACGGGACAGGTAGACTAGCATTAACCACTTGCCAATTTCAGGCTTTACTGCGTACTTGCCTGAGCAATCAAGTTATCTTTTCGACGCACGAGTCAACTATAAAAAGCAGTATTTGATCGAGCAGCGAATATAATTCTAATATTCGTTTTGTCCGTGACTTAATCAGTAGCATAAAATAATGAATAAATGAATAAAGATTATGGTGTTATAATACCATATTTTTTATCTACGAAAGGACTCGCTCCTTTGCTGGATCGGATGCGAAGATGTCGTTCTTTTCTGGAGCTATCCCATCACTACACTGATTTGTCTTTAGACAGCAGGAATGCTGACGGCTACTATGGAAAAATACGATGGTCAAAAATAAATCTAATTGGTGAGCAAAAAACGTGTTTGCGAAGAAATAAACCATAAAAAAATATGTTTGATTGGATACTATTTATTTGTAAGTGCGTCCGGTTGTATATATTAATCAATCGCACTAAAAATCGGCAGTAACATTGTAGAAAAATATCCGGAATAAAACTTTGACCAGATGTAAATCAAACCTTCCTACTGTGGGAAATGTAGTTAGGTTTCGAGGAGAGTGAGAGATATTTGATCCATGGACCCCATAGGGGGTGAAGCAGGAAGGCGGTGGGTGAAGAGTAGCTAGCGGTTGTGTGCAAGCAGCAGTTTTTAGGGTAGGGTGGGTAAAACAGTCAGTGAAACGGGTGGAAATTGTGTGCAAGCACTCATTTTGTACCGCGGGGCGTTCATCTCCACCGCCGCGTAACGCCCTTCCGTTACGCTGACGATGCGCTTGACCGGGAATCTCCCCAATGCGACGACGGCGGTTCGAGTTTCAGGATCGAATACCCAGATGTTGTTGTTCGATGGGACGCGGTGGTAGTCAGACAACAAGGCAAGGTCTGCTCCGCGCTCGCGTGCCAACTGGGTAAACAAATCCTGGGCCGTCGCATTCCGTCGCAAGTTCTGCTGGATTACGGTGAACTTGGACGGCGGTTCTTGCACCGTGCTGTGCCGGTGGCGTGCGGTCCTCCGCATTCCAGGCACTTCTCAGGATTACTGCAGCTGGCGGCCTTGTGTCCCGCTCCTCCGCTCCTACGGCACAGTGCGGACCAGTACAAGAGCGCGCGACATGTCCGAACAGCATGCAGCGGGAGCATCGCGTACGTTCCAGCTGCGGGGGAGGAGCCAGCGACACACCGCAGCTGCTGTATCCAAATGTGAGTCGGTCGTCGACTAGCGCACTGGCGACTCGCCGCTGGACCCGCACCAGCGCTATTTGGTCGCCTTTGTTGTAACGGTGCATTCTGACTCCGCCCTCGTCGACTGTTTCCCCAATTCGCTCAGATATGGCCCTGGCCACGTCCGCCGGCTCGGCAAGCATATCGACTCCGCGAAGGATGATAGGTCCAGCCGCAGGTGCACTTCACTTCCCTCGGGAGCGAGTTCCTTTATGCGATGGTAAATCGCTTTGGCGTCCGCCGACCGCTTGAGCGTCATCGACAGGTGGTTCGAAGCTTTTCTGACAACCTTATTCACCGCCGCCGAGACCTTCTTATCCGCTCGGACGCGCCTGAACACTTCAAGGAATGTTGTCCCCGGAGCCGGAACGACCGTGATGGTGTCTGGTCGGAAGCGCAGCTGCGGTTTCTTCGTCGCTCTAGCGCCACCGCTGGAGTGCCCCGTCTCACGTGACGCGGTTGTTGTTGGGCGCTCGGTGGGCTGAGCAACTGCTTCCGCAAAGGTTTTAGTTGCCTTCGACGTGTTCCGATGGTCGTTGGGTTCACGTTCCTTCTGGTTTCTGCCCATGACCACCATCGAGTTCTGGTCGGGGATTGGCGTCTCCTGGTGCTCACCAGTTTGTCCCTGCTTCTTACCGTCAGCCCATGGGTCGGGAGCTGCGGTGGATCCTCTTTTGCCACGGCCTTGGGGGACTCGTCCCTGACTGGTGAGTCCGCCGACGCATCTCTTTTGGCGACCGAGGTTTCTCGGTTCGCCGCCCGTGGTCGCAGCGTCCTCTTTGGTGTATCCACCGAGCTCATCGTGATGCCTGAGGGGGCGGGGGTCTCATGGGCAACCCCTGCCCCGCTGTTTTTATCTCCGCTAGTGGCCTAGGTTTTATCTTGCTCGATCGCGTTGCTTCGAAACTTTCGGGCACTTTCAGGCAGTCGCGGCGGAGTAGCTGGAGGATTCGGCGTGGTGGTAATCGCTTTGGTCTTCGTCTGTAATCGTATGTAATCAAGTGGGGCTACGCCCCCGGATGAAAAATGTTTCCTTCGTTTTAAACCAAAATTTATATCTCTTCCACTTTCTTCGTGTTCGTTGTTGCCTCAAACGGCGTATGTACGCGTTTTCCTTTGCTTTCCGGGCAAATTTTGCTAGTTGATACACTTTTTTTCACATAGCATCGTGAAGTCGACCACTCTTATTGACATCTGCAATGTCGCGTCGAAAACGGGTAGATCCAGGGCACGATCCGCAGTAAATTTCGACCCGATTTGACAGCGATGTTGACAGGCTGTCAGATTCAAATTTGATGGTGGGTTCAAATTCAAAAGAAGGGTTCGAAAATAATAGACTCTCTAGGTCTGTTTTCCCTCCTCATTCCGCTATCTTTCCTTTTTGCTTCTCCTAGCCTCTACCTGTAATGCACACTTGATTCGATATTCTTTCTCTTTTTTATTGTCGCGGTCGTGATTACATTGGTGGTAGCTGTTGAAGAGAAATTTTAATTGTTTGGTTAGTGAGGATTGAACACTTATCGTTATACATACCATACGATGCGCAGACCGGTTGATCCATCGGCGATGTTGGAAAGTGTCTTGTTGATTGTCTGTTTTATTGTACGTAACGATGGATACATTTTCTCAAAATTATACGCGTGGAATAAAGTAGGCAGTACAAAATCATGAAACCAGAGGCTGGTAGTTGAAAAATTTGACGAAGTTCATGCAGTTTAATAATGTGCTTGATTTTTCAATTGTGCTGTGTTTTAGGTTTTAACACTTCATTGACGGTGACTGCAGCATATTTTAGTCAGAAATCAACCGCCAATAAAGTGTTAAGAGAAGAAGTATTCATGCTACGACAACCACCGAGACAATCCATGGGAAACCCACCGAAACAACTGAAAACGGGCTCAGGACATTTCATCATCACTGTGTACCTTTTCAAATTCCCCCAGCATCGACAAATAACGATAATTATTGAAATCACATTACAAAGATATAACTTTTTATTTGTGCCATTTATAAGACAAATACTGTGTATCATTTATTTTTCACAACCATAACATATACCAGCATCTCAGCCATCGATTTCTGGCAAGTGAATCAGAGAACAACTTTTCTTGCATTAGTTGCATGAGTTTTGTCGTCTGCAAGGCTTGCTTTACATTAAGTTTGGTCCCATTTTATCTTTCCCAGTGTTTCGTTTCGCCAGCCCACCAGCAGTCGCTTCATGATGCTAGATCGATAAGATGCAAACGATCCGCTACCACGACATCCTGGACTATGTAAAAAAATTTAAATCTTAAAGAGGTGGCATCGTTCTTTGGTGTTCTGGATAGGCGCCTTGCCTGAATCGTCCATCAGTTCGTAGTGTTGCTTGTGTCCCAGAAAATACAATGGTGCGAGCAACGCTGCCGTATTGACCTACGACGGTACATTTCTGGCAACTGTTACAGCGAGCATGTCCTACTACACCTGTGAAAATTAAATGCAAGAACAGTAAAATACATGTGAAATTGTCTGCTGATAAGTTTTGTAGTCAACCTGTTATGACGTAAACGTTTTAATTCGGATTTCAGCCACATTTTCAAGGGATTTCTTGTACAAAATCGACACCAAGTTTTTGATGATGATGATGAGTCCCACCTCTTACCCCAACACAGGTTTGAGAATGGCGGAGTTATCATAAGACTAGGATTTTTAGGCCAGGTACCTGGCCCGTCAGCAGTCCCTGGCTCCCCTACCGCCCCATTGTTGGTTCCATGCCGTCCCCGTTACAGTTTCTAGGTCTTTCCGCAGAAGGTATATTGTGTTGACAATTGCCGAGCGATAAGTGGGTTCAAATACAAATACGAATTGCGGGATAAAAAATTACGAAATAATCTGACCCTCTCTCTGTTCGACCAGCGCCCGATCTTCACGCGCAAGATGTGTCCCTTTAATTGAAGCCCCCATCGATATGCATGCAAAAGCACTGTTATATCGCAAAATGTAACCAAAAAAACAAACGCGTCTATCGAACAGCTCCGTTAGTAGAAGGTTTTTCGAAGACAGGGACTTGAACCGAATTACCCACACAACACATATGCATGTAAATCGAATATCAACTTGAAATAATCGTACTTCTATGCAATATGATTGAATCGTAAATGATGCTAAAATAATGCCTAAACGTACAAAAGTGGAGGCGTTAACCGTACATTGTTCAAAATGTATATGTGTAGTCGTATATTTTCTAAGTCGGCATCATATACGACTTACGATATACATCAGCCGTACATTGTTCGTATATCTATACGTATGCATAAAGAAAATCGTATTACATTCTTAATCGGCATCATATGCAACAAAGAATATACATTGCTCGTACATTGTCTATGCATAATGCGATTCCGATTCGAAATATACTAATATGGGATTCAATTTATTCAACTTTATACGACTTCGTGTTGTGTGGGTACAGCATATTGTACCAGTTTCTGTGCCACACAGCACATGCAACCGGGTACTGCAACCTTTGCAAACGGTAAAATGTCAGATAGTCAACAAACTGTCAAAATCTGCGCAAATGTGTTTTCGGTCGTCGAGTGACAAATAGATTTGCAAAAATTTGCGCAACTGGTATTGCTTGCAAGCCGATGGAAAATAGTTGTTTGTGATGATATTTAATGTTTGTTCAAAAGATTTCGGTGAACACATTACCTCTCTGTAATTTGTTACAGTTAAACATTCAAATCAACACTGAATGCGCTTTCATTTGGATCGGCTCACGAATAGAAGCGTCGATACGAAACAAAACAAAAAAAATGACAGCAAAACTGATATTCGCGCGAGTATTATACACCCGTTTGGAAGGTAAAGCTACCTGCTCGCACAGCTCGGACATATCGTCCTATGCCGCTCGCATTCTCGCTCTCCCTCCCTCTCTCCTCTCACTCTCACTCTCTTTTTCTTTCATTCTCGTTTTCTCCCCATCCCTCTCATTATCACCCAATACCTCTCTTTCTTTGTTCACCACTCTATGTCCCTTACTTACCCAACTCTACCCTCTCACCTTCCACCGCCTATTTCCTACCTCCCTCCTCCCACCACCCATCTACCTCCACTGATGACCATCCACCCACCACCATCAACCACCACCAACCGCCCACCAACCACCACCAACCGCCCACCAACCGCCACGAACCGCCCACCAACCACCAACAACTGCCCACCAACCACGACCAACCTTGCACCAACCACCATGAACCGCCCATCAACCATCTCCCATCTTCCATCTCCCATCTCCCATCTCCCATCTCCCATTTTCCATCTCCCATCTCCCATCTCCCATCTCCCATCTACTCTTTCTCACTTTGCCAACCACATCTACCATCGCATTCACACTGTCTCGCGCTCTCTCATTATCTCTCTCTCTGTCTATTTTTCTCTCTCTCTCTCTCTTATTATCTCTCTCTCTGTCTATTTATCTCTCTCTCTCTCTCAATCTATCTCTCTCTTTCTCTCTCTCTCTCTTTCTCTCTCTCTCTCTCTCTCTGGCTCTCTGGCTATATCTATCCCTATCCCTATGCCTCGCCTTGTCATACATTCCATTTTTATCTCTCTTTTTCCCACTATGTCAGCTTCTATCTTTACTGTATGTCTCTCTCTTTCTCTCTCATTTTATCGTTCTACCTCTCCCTATTTCTTTATCTCACTCTTACACACACTAACAGCACAAAATTCCAACAACAACGCACAGAAGGGTCGGTTTTGCTTAACAGGCCCATTTTTATGATTTTGAATTAGTAGCGACATTGAATCAGGCATCATTCGAATAAGAGCTACTTTTACGCGCGCGTGTCTCAAAGATATGTTGTTCCATTTTTTTTTTATTTACATTTAAATTTGCAAAACAAAAATCTCATCATCATCATCTGTGAGATCGTGATGACAAGTGCGATGCTTACAAACATTCAATTTTCACAATAGACAACTACGAGACATTGCACATTCTACTGGGTGCTACTTAACAACCTGCTTAACGTACACGGCACACAAGCGCTTGAACTCGCGAACGTTTGTAGCCTCGGCAATCTCTCTAGGGATGCTGTTATACCATTGTATACCTTTACAAAACAAAGAATTTCTAGCAAATACTGTTGAAAAGTTCGACGTTCTAGGATCATGAGCCCTTCGAGTGTTGTACCGGTGAACGTCAGAACCCCTAACTTCTCTTTCTCCAAGGTACCCCGGTAACAAGCCCCTCAGGAGTTTGAATATTAGTATCATAGTCTGATACACTATCCGCTGCTCTACCGACATCCATTGCAGGACATCCAGCATAACAGCAGACGGCGTGTACCGACTACAACACAACACTAACCTCATTACCCTATTTTGCACTTTTTGCAACCTTTTGAGCTGTGTCCGATTGCCGAGGAACAATATTGATTTACAACATACTGCACAACTGTTTGTTTAAAAACATAAACAATTCCTCAACGGACTGTTGCTCACACACACAAGTCTATGCTGTTGGCAAAATAACGCGAGAGAAAAGGACGGGACGACAGACCCGACAGCATTTGGATTGTCATCAGGAAGCTCATTTTGCTGCTTCGTGATTTCGTGATGATCCGGTAGCCTCATGTATATTCATTGGTTTTTTATCAATTGCCTTGGGTAAACGAAGATGTTCACTTGCCCATTTTGACAACCAACTGCTAAAGTGCTCTAATGTAGGCATCTCTTCCCTTTCTTCTAACTCATCTGCTACTCTGATCCATTTTATCTGTTTATTTTGTGGTAATTTGCTAACCAGCTCTTTTATGAGACGATGGTCGCTCAGGTAAGAAGGTTTGTTTATCGTTATAATGTTGGCCACGAGATTTTCTACAGCGATGCTCAAATCTGGTATACGATTTGGATCCGCTTTTCTTTGAGCTTCTCTTAAAAGCTCATGTTAGATTTGTTCCGACCTACCAAATAGAGTTTTTAAGCGTTCTATTGTGAGGTTCACGTTTTCTGGGTTGAAAAATAGGGCCTTAACGTTTCTAAGGGCTTCGCCTTTTAGACATTTCTGCAATCTATTCATATTCTCCAGGTCTGAGAATCTTCCTCCTTCCGTTGTATCGGTAAATGCTTTGTTGAAGTCTGGCCAGTCTCTCGGGTTGCCATGCCATATGGGAAGTCGTTGAGAGACATTCTCAGGTGGTTTGCGCCGACCGTATTCCCAACTCTCATAGCTGCTACTAGATCAGCCATCGTTGTAACCTCCGGTTCGGACTTGATTTTTTTCTCCTTCGACGTTCCTGGCTGATCTTGCGGCAAGGGTACCGATCTGGCTCGGTCATCGTTGCATTTGATGCAAGAAAAGGCTTCCTCTTTCGTCGGGAGTTTAGTTAATTTCACGCACGCCATATGGAACTAACGATCGCACTCGTCGCATTGGACCATATTGGTATCGGCGTTGTCTGGTTTGTCACACAAGCGACAGTGACCGTTTTTGTTGTCCACAAAATACAGGGTCTTTTGTGCCATCTTGGCCGTTATGGACATTTCTTCTGCTTATAATTGAGTGGCGTGTGGTAAGGTAATACCGTAGTCTTGCTACCGGAATTCTTCTTTGACCTTTTACCAAGCTTCACTCTTTTTATTCTCTCTGCGTTGCTTTCGTTAGAGATTTTTACTTCTGATTTTCTATTTCTTGTTGGAACAAGTTACCCAAGCAAGAATTAACAATTGCAACTAAAATGCTTTTCATAGACAAATTTTCGAGGAAACCTCGGTGAGATTCCTCTCTGGAGCCACTAATGTTAACGCACTTCTAACCAAGTAGGTCCCGCGAAGGAAGACCGCCTAGCTTGGTTATCGGTGTGTAACGGGAAGTTATGTGTCTGCCGGCTAATTGTCAAAGTCCCTGGACTCTAATACTTTCCAGCTAGTTGCCTCTGCATGTGGTGGAGGCCTATGCTTTGAAAAGGGAGACTGGGTGCTTCGAGCTTTCGGATATGGCAAAGAGTGAGATAAAAACCAACGAGGTTACTCTAGTTGGAGATTGATTTAACCGGCCTGCTACACGAGCCGCAAACTCAAAAACCGTATAAGTTTACGTCAAAATCTTTGCGGTTCGTGTAGCCGCGTTTTGCGGTACCAATTCTGTCGCCAGTCAATGCAAGCGCAAAGTTCCTGACAGTCTATGCACGCGTCATTCTCTGCTGTTTTTGTTTTTGATATTTCAGTTAACTCAAAAAGCTTCCATCAAAGCAAACAAGATCTTATTTCAATTCACAAAAAAACTAAAAGTGAAGAGAGTGAAGTGTGGCTAACTACCCTATCGCGGGTCATCGAGTTGAGTACCCAAAACTTGCAACAATGCAACAGGCAACGCAACAGACGTATTGTGCGTAGGTAGTGGATGCGTCCAATTTTTGCCGGAGGCAAGAAGATGGCAACCGTTTGCTGGACAATATTCTAGCAGAGCACGCAAATGAAACTATAATCAACTTTCTTCGCATGAAGAAGGAAGATTTTGATGTTCTCAAGTTACATAAAAAGTGGTAGGATAAAATATTTTAATCTTTATCATTAAACTTTTTGAAACTTTTGGATGAAATCAGTTGGTGGGCCGGACTTTGCCGACCCCGGATCTATAGTGAATTTATAATTGATATTCTAGCTATAGCATGTTAGTAGCGTTGATGCGGTTTTCAACAAGAATGAAGATTTGTTTAAAAAGCTTCTTCACTTCGTCGCTTACCGTAACATTTTCCGAGAAGCTGTAGCCCTTCGATATGATCTTCAACTGTTCGTACATATATTTTTTTTCGTAGCTCCCGATGTCCATAAGTCGCACGATTGCGGAGCGTACGGTCTACAAATGACGAGTTCCGGGCTGGCGAATGCGAAACTCCCACAGAAGGTTTCCGACAGCCTCAGCTCATCCTCATCATCTATCTTCGACAAGCAGCAAGTAAATCCAAAATCTATCAACTTTACGGTATCGTTCGCATCCAACACGATGTTCTCAGGCTTTATATCACGATGAGCGATACCGCATTAATGCAAATACTCGATAGCACCAGCGAGCTGACCGAAGTAGGCTTGTGCTTTCCTTTCCGGAAGGCACTTCTCTTTCTTTATCTGTCATATTATTACTCTTTCGGATACCACCTGTTTAACACGTCTTGACCAGCCGGCTTTCTATATGCGAGTGTGTCACTTCTGACCACGCCGTTTTTATTTCCTGTCTCCTATCACTATGATTGGTAGCGTCTGTCACTATATGATAAGTAACGTCTGTCACGCTTGGCGCGACCAAGGTGTATATCTGACTAGTATCTTGATCGTTTAAAGGCAGGCGTGAAATAGTATCTGCATTGGCATTATCGGCGGCCTTTCTGAACCGAATTTTGTAGTCAAACCCTTGTAAGTACGTAGCGTAGTGTTGCATTCGTAGGGCTGACATTACTGGTATGCCTTTTTGCTCTATGTATTTTGGAAATTACCTGATTATCTGTCACGAGCGTAAACTGCCTTCCGTATAAGTATTGGAAAAATTTCTTTACCGCGAAGATGATCGCACATGCCTTCTTGTCAAAATACATGTACTTTTGTTGAACTTTGTTCAGCGTCTGAGACGCAAACTGGAGAGGCCTTTCTGTACCGTCCGGCTATTCGTGGCTCAAAACGGCACCAACTCCATATGGAGAAGCATCTGTAGCTAACAAGAGAGGAAGTTCTGGTGAATAATGTACCAAGCATCCGTTGAATTGGATATCTTTTTTAAAAAGTTTTCATGCATTCACCTTCCCGGATGTCGCAAAATATGAATCGGACAGAGATAAACGATAGAAGATCAATAATGAAAGAGTGTGCTAGCAATACCCGCATTTTTCGCTCCCAAATTATGACTGTGCGTTGGCGATCCCGTTCTGGCCCAATTGAACAGATAGCGTGCTGGTCTCCTTCAGCAGATCTCCCGGGAGAGCGCTGTGTGACTTTGAGAGATCGCATGTTGTGTTCTCTCGCAGCAGTGCTGTAGAACGAGAGCACTTCTTCAGTGCTCATAGCAAACGTTAAAACAGAATGCAGTCCTACTCTTACTCCTTGATAATTGGTACTCGGACATCGCGATCCTGTTCGCAGCAAAGCAAACCGAGTTGCGCAGGATCCTGCAGTAACAGGCAGTGGATTTCTACTCCTTCTTTAAGTTTGTTATTGAATTATGAAACCCCGACCTCCGACTCAACTAACTTAATGACCATTTTCATATAAAAGAATCAATCCTGTTTTTTCTGTTCATATAATACGTAAAAGTATCAAATAAATTAAATGAAAAAATAAATGTTCAAAACAAAAGTTTTTCCCTAAACGTACAAAAAAATAAAAATAATGTATGTTAAATGACATATGTATTTATGTATCAGTTTTCCGTTTTTGTCGTTATTCGCATAGCATCGTAGATGGCGATCGAACTGAGAGCAGTGTGTTATAATTCAACTAGGTTTTTTAGGCCAGGTACCTGGCCCGTCAGCAGTGGCTCACCTACCGCCCCATAAAAGGTTCCATGCCGTCCCCGTTATAGTTTCTAGGTCTTTCTGCAGAAGGTATATTGTGTTGACAATTGCTGAGCAGTAAGCGGGTTTAAATACAAATACGAATAGCGGGATCAAAAATAACGAAATAATGTGACCCTCTCCCTGTTAGCCCATTGCCTGATCTTGACGCACAGTATTTATCCCTTCAACTGAAGCCCCCATCGGCATAAATGTAAAAGCACTGTTACATCGCAAAATGTTACCAAAAAACCAAACGCGTCTATCAAACAGCTCGGTTAGTAAATTTTTCGAAGACAGCTACTTGTACCGAGTTACAGCATATTGTACCAGTTTCTGTGCCCCACAGCGCATGTCCTGTGGTTGCGCCACTCTTAATGTTTAGTTTACATGAATCGCAAAGCAACCTTTGCAAACGGTAAAATGTTGTCAGTGAGTCAGTCAACAGTCAAAATCTGCGCACATTTGGTTTTCGGCCAGCGTGTGAAAAAAGATTTGCAAAAATAAAAATTTTTGTTTGCGTTTCTTGTAAACTAAGCATAACACTCCTACTACGTATGATAATCCGTAGATGCGAATTGCGATGTGAATTGTTTCGGCCAATAGTAAGAATCCCCTCAAACAGGATTAAAACAATTCATAGAAGTCAAGGGCACTGCATTGATTACTCGTAACCTGACCTTATAGAAAAACGAATAATGTCGGTGCACATCCTTCTCTCTCCATGTCATCCGTTCCGCATTCGCTGCACATTCTGCGGCTCACTATTCCCCACGTATCAGTTTTTCCTTTCTTTCGTTTGTAATGGAGAATTCCTTCCATGTGTATGACGATTCGCGAAAGGCGCAGTATCGACACGACGCTCGGCACACTCTGCCGCTTGCTATCCCGCACCTTCGGTGTTTCGCGGGAGGCTCGACCCACCATCTCTTGCCTAGTTCGTTTCGCGGAAGGTTAAGCTACCTATCCGAACAACAGTACTCTCGGATCGGTCGTCCGTATAATCTGCCGAGGAAAGCGGTCACCACTTCTCGCATTCTGCTTTTCTAATCCTGAATGCGAGCGTGGTTGTTCGCACTCCTTCTCACATAATCGCTAAGTCAGTGCGAAGTGTTATCTATCTCTCTCTTTTCTCTCTTTCCTTCTTTCCCTCTTTCTCTCTCTCTCTCTCTCTCTCTCTCTCTCTCTCTCTCTCTCTCTCTATCTCTCTCTCTCTTTCTCTGTCACACCAACATACCTTCCTCTCTCACTCTCTCTCTCTCTCTCTCGCTCTCTCTCTCTCTCTCTCTCTCTCTCTCTCTCTCTCTCTCTCTCTCTCTCTCTCTCTCTCTTTCTCCCTTTCTCTCTCACATCAACATACCACCTACCACAACCACCCATCTCCTATCCCTCATCAACAATCTCCCATCTCTCATCTCTCATCTCCCATCCCCCATCTCCCATCACCCATCTCCCATCTCCCAGCAATCTCTCTTTTCCCCATCGTACTCTTTCTCACTTTGCCTGCCACATCACCCATCGCATTCTCTCTCTCTCTCTTTTTCTCTCTCTCTCTCTCTCTCCTTCTCTCTCTCTCTTTATCTCTCTTTCTCTCTCACATCAACATACCACCCATCTCCTATCACTCATCAACAATCTCCCATCTCTCATCTTCCATCTCCCATCTCCCAGCAATCTCTCTTCTCCCCACCGTACTCTTTCTCACTTTGCCTGCCACAGCTCCAATAGCATTCTCTCTCTCTCTCTCTTTCTCTCTCTCTCTCTCGCTCTTTCTCTCTCTCTCTCTCTCTCTCTCTTTCTCTCTTTCTCTCACTCTCTCTCTCATTTTCTTTCTCTCTCTCTCTCTCTCTTTCTCTCTCTCTCTCCCTCTCTCTCTTTATCTCCCTCTCTCTCTCTCTCTCTCTGGCTATATCTATCCCTATCCCTATGCCTCACCTTGTCATACTTTCCATTTTTGTCTCTCTGTTCCCCATTATGTCTGCCTCTATCTTTACTGCATGTCTCTCTCGTTCTCTCTCTCATTTTCTCGTTATACCTCTCCCTATTTCTGTCCCTCACTCTTACACACACTAACAGCACAACATTCCAACAACAACGCATAAAAGGGTCGGTTTTGCTTAAAAGGCCCATTTTTCTGATTTTGAATTAGTAGCGACATTGAATCAGTCATCGATCGAATATGGGTTACTTTTCGCGCGCGTGTTTGTTGGGCCATGGTCGACCCTAGGAAGGAAAATTATTATATAGGATAACCAACTTAAAGAAGGAGTAGACTAACCAACTTAAAGAAGGAGTAGAAATCCACTGCCTGTTACTGCAGGATCCTGCGCAACTCGGTTTGCTTTGCTGCGAACAGGATCGCGATGTCCGAGTACCAATTATCAAGGAGTAAGAGTAGGACTGCATTCTGTTTTAACGTTTGCTATGAGCACTGAAGAAGTGCTCTCGTTCTACAGCACTGCTGCGAGAGAACACAACATGCGATCTCTCAAAGTCACACAGCGCTCTCCCGGGAGATCTGCTGAAGGAGACCAGCACGCTATCTGTTCAATTGGGCCAGAACGGGATCGCCAACGCACAGTCATAATTTGGGAGCGAAAAATGCGGGTATTGCTAGCACACTCTTTCATTATTGATCTTCTATCGTTTATCTCTGTCCGATTCATATTTTGCGACATCCGGGAAGGTGAATGCATGAAAACTTTTTAATAAAAAAGATATCCAATTCAACGGATGCTTGGTACATTATTCACCAGAACTTCCTCTCTTGTTAGCTACAGATGCTTCTCCATATGGAGTTGGTGCCGTTTTGAGCCACGAATAGCCGGACGGTACAGAAAGGCCTGTCCAGTTTGCGTCTCAGACGCTGAACAAAGTTCAACAAAAGTACATGTATTTTGACAAGAAGGCATGTGCGATCATCTTCGCGGTAAAGAAATTTTTCCAATACTTATACGGAAGGCAGTTTACGCTCGTGACAGATAATCAGGTAATTTCCAAAATACATAGAGCAAAAAGGCATACCAGTAATGTCAGCCCTACGAATGCAACACTACGCTACGTACTTACAAGGGTTTGACTACAAAATTCGGTTCAGAAAGGCCGCCGATAATGCCAATGCAGATACTATTTCACGCCTGCCTTTAAACGATCAAGATACTAGTCAGATATACACCTTGGTCGCGCCAAGCGTGACAGACGTTACTTATCATATAGTGACAGACGCTACCAATCATAGTGATAGGAGACAGGAAATAAAAACGGCGTGGTCAGAAGTGACACACTCGCATATAGAAAGCCGGCTGGTCAAGACGTGTTAAACAGGTGGTATCCGAAAGAGTAATAATATGACAGATAAAGAAAGAGAAGTGCCTTCCGGAAAGGAAAGCACAAGCCTACTTCGGTCAGCTCGCTGGTGCTATCGAGTATTTGCATTAATGCGGTATCGCTCATCGTGATATAAAGCCTGAGAACATCGTGTTGGATGCGAACGATACCGTAAAGTTGATAGATTTTGGATTTACTTGCTGCTTGTCGAAGATAGATGATGAGGATGAGCTGAGGCTGTCGGAAACCTTCTGTGGGAGTTTCGCATTCGCCAGCCCGGAACTCGTCATTTGTAGACCGTACGCTCCGCAATCGTGCGACTTATGGACATCGGGAGTAGTAGGAGTAGTCTCTACATGATGTTGTTTGGCAGACATCCTTACGCCACCTGCAAAAAGAGCTACGTAAAAAATATATGTACGAACAGTTGAAGATCATATCGAAGGGCTACAGCTTCTCGGAAAATGTTACGGTAAGCGACGAAGTGAAGAAGCTTTTTAAACAAATCTTCATTCTTGTTGAAAACCGCATCAACGCTACTAACATGCTATAGCTAGAATATCAATTATAAATTCACTATAGATCCGGGGTCGGCAAAGTCCGGCCCACCAACTGATTTCATCCAAAAGTTTCAAAAAGTTTAATGATAAAGATTAAAATATTTTATCCTACCACTTTTTATGTAACTTGAGAACATCAAAATCTTCCTTCTTCATGCGAAGAAAGTTGATTATAGTTTCATTTGCGTGCTCTGCTAGAATATTGTCCAGCAAACGGTTGCCATCTTCTTGCCTCCGGCAAAAATTGGACGCATCCACTACCTACGCACAATACGTCTGTTGCGTTGCCTGTTGCATTGTTGCAAGTTTTGGGTACTCAACTCGATGACCCGCGATAGGGTAGTTAGCCACACTTCACTCTCTTCACTTTTAGTTTTTTTGTGAATTGAAATAAGATCTTGTTTGCTTTGATGGAAGCTTTTTGAGTTAACTGAAATATCAAAAACAAAAACAGCAGAGAATGACGCGTGCATAGACTGTCAGGAACTTTGCGCTTGCATTGACTGGCGACAGAATTGGTACCGCAAAACGCGGCTACACGAACCGCAAAGATTTTGACGTTAACTTATACGGTTTTTGAGTTTGCGGCTCGTGTAGCAGGCCGGTTAAATCAATCTCCAACTAGAGTAACCTCGTTGGTTTTTATCTCACTCTTTGCCATATCCGAAAGCTCGAAGCACCCAGTCTCCCTTTTAAAAGCATAGGCCTCCACCACATGCGGAGGCAACTAGCTGGAAAGTATTAGAGTCCAGAGACTTTGACAATTAGCCGGCAGACACATAACTTCCCGTTACACACCGATAACCAAGCTAGGAGGTCTTCCTTCGCGGGACCTACTTGGTTAGAAGTGCGTTAACATTGGTGGCTCCAGAGAGGAATCTCACCGAGGTTTCCTCGAAAATTTGTCTATGAAAAGCATTTTTGTTTCGACGCAATTGCTTGCTTTGTTACTTGCTTGGGTAACTTGTTCCAACAAGAAATATAAAATCGGAAAAAAAAATCTCTGACAAAAGCAACGCAGAGAGAATAAAAAAGTGAAGCTTGGTAAAAGGTCAAAGAAGAATTCCGGTAGCAAGACTACGGTATTACCTTACCACACGCCACTCAATTATAAGCAGAAGAAATGTCCATAACGGCCAAGATGGCACAAAAGACCCTGTATTTTGTGGACAACAAAAACGGTCACTGTCGCTTGTGTGACAAACCAGACAACGCCGATACCAATATGGTCCAATGCGACGAGTGCGATCGTTAGTTCCATATGGCGTGCGTGAAATTAACTAAACTCCCGACGAAAGAGGAAGCCTTTTCTTGCATCAAATGCAACGATGACCGAGCCAGATCGGTACCCTTGCCGCAAGATCAGCCAGGAACGTCGAAGGAGAAAAAAATCAAGTCCGAACCGGAGGTTACAACGATGGCTGATCTAGTAGCAGCTATGAGAGTTGGGAATACGGTCGGCGCAAACCACCTGAGAATGTCTCTCAACGACTTCCCATATGGCATGGCAACCCGAGAGACTGGCCAGACTTCAACAAAGCATTTACCGATACAACGGAAGGAGGAAGATTCTCAGACCTGGAGAATATGAATAGATTGCAGAAATGTCTAAAAGGCGAAGCCCTTAGAAACGTTAAGGCCCTATTTTTCAACCCAGAAAACGTGAACCTCACAATAGAACGCTTAAAAACTCTATTTGGTAGGTCGGAACAAATCTAACATGAGCTTTTAAGAGAAGCTCAAAGAAAAGCGGATCCAAATCGTATACCAGATTTGAGCATCGCTGTAGAAAATCTCGTGGCCAACATTATAACGATAAACAAACCTTCTTACCTGAGCGACCATCGTCTCATAAAAGAGCTGGTTAGCAAATTACCACAAAATAAACAGATAAAATGGATCAGAGTAGCAGATGAGTTAGAAGAAAGGGAAGAGATGCCTACATTAGAGCACTTTAGCAGTTGGTTGTCAAATATTGCAAGTGAACATCTTCGTTTACCCAAGGCAATTGATAAAAAACCAATGAATATACATGAGGCTACCGGATCATCACGAAATCACGAAGCAGCAAAATGAGCTTCCTGATGACAATCCAAATGCTGTCGGGTCTGTCGTCCCGTCCTTTTCTCTCGCGTTATTTTGCCAACAGCATAGACTTGTGTGTGTGAGCAACAGTCCGTTGAGGAATTGTTTATGTTTTTAAACAAACGGTTGTGCAGTATGTTGTAAATCAATATTGTTCCTCGGCAATCGGACACAGCTCAAAAGGTTGCAAAAAGTGCAAAATAGGGTAATGAGGTTAGTGTTGTGTTGTAGTCGGTACACGCCGTCTGCTGTTATGCTGGATGTCCTGCAATGGATGTCGGTAGAGCAGCGGATAGTGTATCAGACTATGATACTAATATTCAAACTCCTGAGGGGCTTGTTACCGGGGTACCTTGGAGAAAGAGAAGTTAGGGGTTCTGACGTTCACCAGAACAACATTCGAAGGGCTCATGATCCTAGAACGTCGAACTTTTCAACAGTATTTGCTAGAAATTCTTTGTTTTGTAAAGGTATACAATGGTATTGTGGTGGATATAGGTATCCATTGTTCGTGGTCACCATGCAATTTTTAATACAGCGAGAAACCACTCGCGGTCGCGGAACTTGTCGAAGCGGAGGGTTGTCATCGGGAAAACACTTTGAAATCAGATGAAACTCAGAGAAATTTTGTTACAGGATACGCGACGGGCATTACGACCACGTCCGATCAGTTTCCACCGAATAGTTCTCTTTCCTATTCGGCATCGATTTATTTATACTGTTTCTTAAGGCTAGTTTACAGGTAGTTGGACAAGTGTTGGGTTTAAGACTGACCTTGTTTACAAACTTTTGTTTATCTCTATATCTATAAAAATTAATGTTTGTATGTTCGTGATGCTAAAACTCAAAATCGGCTGGACCAATCTTGATGACGTCTTCGTATGATTTGTTCCTTTTTACCCAAGGAAGGTTTAGAAAAAAAGAGAATTTGAAAATTCCCATGGAAAAGCCGGAAAATGGGAAAATTCGGTAAAAACGGCTTTTTTCCATATGAAAAAAAAATTTACCTCCTTTAACGAAAACGGTTGGACTTATCCCAACGAAGTCTTCCGATGATTTGTTTCTTTTGGCCCAATAAAAACAATCCAAGTTAGAAAAACTCTTAGGAAAAGCTAAAAACCCCAAAAACTCAATAAATGATTTTTCCATAAAAAAATTGAAACTTATAAAAATGAGTGTTTGTTTGTTTTTAACGCTAAAACTCAAAATCGGCTGAGCCAATCTTGACGATGTAATCGGATTATTTTTTCGTTTTTATTCATGGAAGGTTTAAAAAAAGACATCTTTAATATTGTCTAAGGAAAAGTCGGAAAATGGAAAGATTTGTGAAAATTGCATTTTCCATACAATCAAATCAAATATACGAAGTATAATTTAAACTAAGAAACCGCTTGGCCAATCTTAAAGAAGTTCTGGGATTTTTTTCCTTCTTACCCATACCGATTAAAATTGTGACAAACCATGAGTACGAATTCACGGATCATTGAATAATTTCATCTCGGTTAATCAACAAGCGATCGCCTAGATCACGTATATTTGGTTCTAATAGGCGTTGAATGTATTTTGTTGAGTAGCAGAAAAAGCTTTCTTGCTAAACACATATGCATTTTGAGTATTTAAGTTCAGGGAAATCTATCAAACAAGTTTGCAAGTACGTCGCCTGATGGGATATGGCGTTTTTTTGCATTGAAGGAGAAGACTAAAGTGTCTATACTTAAAAGGAATTTTAAAACATTCTTTGAATTTGTCGGATATGCCGCGACTTAAAGATGGATCTGTTATTGTTATGTGTCGACATCTTCATGAACCGAATCTATGGGGCTTCCCTTGAGTTTCAATACTTTATTATTCCAATATTAGCGCATTGTTTATATGGGACGAGGCGAAGTTCGTTGGGTCAGCTTGTCGATTCTATAAATGCTGGTTGGATAATTTTGGTGTTTTTAATCATGGTTAAAGTTCTTGCACACATTGCCAATGTTGGCGCCAACTTTCACTGCCAATATGCAGATTCTATGGTATCGCCATCTGTCGGAAAAGTTTGCAACCAAATCTTGCTCAACCAAAAAATTTTGGTTGCAACCTCGCCAATGTTTGACAATTCAATATTACCTAGTACAGAAATGGTAAACAAACCAGTACACCAAGCGTAAACAACCATTCGCATTCAAACACAACTGGTGTTGTTTATTTTCAATGTAAAAACGGGTATAGAATGAAATTCAAAACAATGTTGTCGTCGCCATCTTGTCGACAACTTGCGCTGATACTTCACAAATGAGCAATGCCAAGGTAAGCTATTCTGACAGAAAAACAGAGGTTGTCAAGTATTGCTTTGGTATTACCTTGGCAGGCATTGCTCAGGTGTGCAAGAGTTTTTAGGTTATTGACGTCGATCGCGCAAACGTTTTTGCGCGCATCGTTCCCTGCCTGTTTCATAACATCCGGCCCGAAGTGGGTCATGCTAACTTGGCTCAAATGCCCGAACCCGTTGGTTCCCTGTTTTTCATGCACCGGCTTGCCGTGGGTCATATTACTTATGTGCAATGCTCGCGCACGATCGTGTCGCAACTTGTTTGCGCGGTATCGCTGGGTGCGTCGATCTATCAATTTGCCTAGATTGCTGTTTTGGGTGTTTTGCGGTTGTTTCTGGGTTGAGGTTTTACCGAAATGGGTTTTGTTTGTTTTGAGGCGGTGTCACCTGATTTTGTTGTTTTTCGATACTTAGTTCATAACATTTGATTATGGAATGGAGAGTTAATTGTGCTTTCCACGCTCAGCAAAAACGCGGTACTTCTGTGGTGGTTGATTTTCAGTCGTATAGCATAGGCATGCTACAGTATAACAGCATCCCTAGAGAGATTGCCGAGGCTGCAAACGTTCGAGTACAAGCGCTTGTGTGCCGTGTACGTTAAGCAGGTTGTTTAGTAGCACCCAGTAGAATGTGCAATGTCTCGTAGTTGTCTATTGTGAAAATTGAATGTTTGCAAGCATCGCACTTGTCATCACGATCTCACAGATGATGATGATGAGATTTTTGTTTTGCAAATTTAAAAAATTTTAAATAAAAAAAAATGGAACAACATATCTTTGAGACACGCGCGCGTAAAAGTGGAAATTTGAAGTTGATCTTTCTGTAGGAACTGCACCAGTCGCTCTTGTGCAATCACGTGGCAGGCGCCTCGAATTCATCCATTGATGATTTTTTCGACGTGACCAACTGTTTCACGGATAAGGTTTGCTTAATTTGCCAATCCTGGAAAGTGGTAACTCCCCTCCATATGTTGGATAAGGGAGATACCGGCTACACGAATAGGAGAGAGCATTTTTTGGCCGTGCACTCCGGAGAGCGGTTCCACGACTCCTGTCTTATGGAAGTTGTGCTAACCACTGTACGCAAGGAAAAGAGAGCTGACTGGTCTTTTTCGTGAAGGGTCACTTTGATCCCACCACTTCATGGGATCATATCGCGAATAACGATAAAGACAAAAAACTGATACATAAATACATATGTCAGTAGCGAACTGGAGCTCAAAGTGTAAGGTTTAATTGCACAGCACGAAGACCATCCGAAAAATTCATACATTTGGTCCTTCAAACCGGATTGTTCGTGCTTGAGTGAAAGTTTTATTCTATAATCGTTTTATATCGGTTTACGTCTACGACGTACGCCTTGTCTTACGGACAATTGTTTTCTTCGACATTCACGACGTCAAGACCGCGAAGCAAGTGTTAGGAAAACATTCGACGAGTTTGTCGTCAATTGTGAACACTAGTTTGCACAAAAAGTGGAACGCAAAGGATTTGCACAACGGGTGCAACGCAAGCAATAGTGCAGTGAGAAAGAGTGCACACGATACGAAGCTAGTGAAGCCTGCGCATCTCGATAATGCTGCATCATCTAACCGCCATCACGTTTTGCGCGCCATCAAAGTTTGAGGAGTTCGCGCGCATTTGATCTTCCAGCACGTCATCGGTTAACCCTTGGAGGAACAGCGAAAAAAGGACCCAGTAAAAAAAAAACTTTGAGAGAAATGGAGAAAAAGCTCAAAGCGATCCAGCATAAAAAGAAGATTGCGTTGGAAAATATTAAGGCACTCGAAAAATTTATGACCACGTTCACCCAGCATGAAGTGGGTCAAGTGCCAGATATTTTAGAAGGGCTTCAGAAGCACAAGGAATGGCGCGATGGCGAAGCTTGAAGAGCTTGACGATAGCACTGGAGCGGTAAGAAGCGTGCATCAGTGATAGGATCGATATGGAGGAGCGATGCAGACGGCTGAAATCATTCTTCCGGGCAAATCTTCCCAAGGACACGCCGAATGATTCATCAATGCTGGCCAGTTCGACAATGGCATTTGGTCGGCCAAATGCGACCAATCTTCGGCTTCCGAAAATTGAGCTGCCTACTTTTGACGGTGATTCTACAAAATGGCTCTCGTTCTTGCTGTCATCTTTAAAAGGCGACGCTGTATTACCCTTCGAGCACACACCGTTAACAAACGAAAACTACGCGGTCACTTGGAAGGCGCGGTCGCTGTTGAAAAGGTACGACAATACACGTAGAGTTTTTTCGTTTTCGTAGAGAATTCGTGAGTATTGGCGGAAACTTCATTTTGGACGAGTTCACACGACATTTGAATGGTTTGGCCAAGCTGAAAGAACCTGTGGAGACATGGGATTCTCCTCCATGCTGCTGATGAAGTTCGACAGCGAGACCATCCTTGCGTGGGAGAAGCACTCCGTCCACTTCGAGCGGGACAAATATCAGGAGCTGATGAAATTTGTCGAAGATCGGATCCAGATCCTGAAATCCACTAAAAGCCTTACCATTGTAGAGGATTCGACGATTAAGGTGGCCGGCAACACACGGCAAATTACCTCACGGAGAGCCATTCACAAATCCTCGGGGCAACCACGGTTTTTATTGCAGTGCGGTGAAAATCACTCGCTACACATGTGTCCAATATTCAACGGCAAGGATGTGCAGCAGCGACGCGACATCGTGGCAAAGAAGTGCTGTTGCTGGAATTGCCTTAGCAATACGCATCTAGCGAAGGACTGCAAGTCGGATCGGTCCTGTCGCACGTGTGGGGAGCGTCATCATTCACTGCTACACATTTCTTCGACGATATCGATGGGTGTTGTCAAAACAAACACGTGAGCGTGAGGACGAGTGAGGTAGGGCCAGTGAGCGAAATGAGAATGAGACAGGAGGAGTACGGTCGGGTCAAGGTCCCAGCATGTAGGAAGGAGAGGATCGAGAACGAGAGGTATCAGCTGATCGATGAGTTATCGATAAGATCGTAGCTGATAAGCAATCGGGGAACGTTGACCCGACCGACCCAAGAATGAACGAGACGACAATAGATGCGTAAGGAAACCTTCCTCGGCAGTGCCACGGAGAAAGTCTTCCTTTTTGGATTGAGCCACCGCCGAGGAAGACGACATAAATTTTAACACTACGCTAAGCTACGAGTGTTCGATATTTTCGTCAGTAAAATAAATTAGTTAAATCTTTAGCATTATAAATAAGACTAGGTTTTAACAATGGGAGTGAACTCAGAAGATGAAACGGTGTTCCTTGAGACGGCGGTGCTACATCTCGTC